>NC_069505.1:442448626-442563626 GCF_027579735.1 Bombina bombina | reverse complement strand
CCGACTTGGGGATAGCCTCCGGGGCCAGGGGAATCTGCCAGTAACCTTTGCAGAGGTCAATAGTGGTCAGGTAATTTCCCCTGGCTATACGATCGAGTAGCTCGTCTACCCTGGGCATAGGGTAAGCGTCCGTCACGGTATTTTCATTGAGCCTCCGATAGTCTACGCAGAACCGGGTGGTCCCATCTTTCTTGGGCACCAAGACAACTGGGGAGGCCCAGGGACTATCGGAGGGCTCAATTACCCTGAGCTGGAGCATCTCATCGATCTCCTTCTTCATTCCTGTCCTAACTGCTTCGGGGATTCGGTACGGAGCCTGGCGCAAGGGAGCTTGTCCCGGAGTATCTACCTGGTGGGTGGTTAAAGTAGTGTACCCTGGCTTCGGGGAGAAGGTGAGGTGTTTGGACTGGAGGAGTTGGTTGAGCTGCTCCCTTTCAGTGGGGCTAAGTCGGTCCCCTATCTGAACCTGCGCCACTATACCTGTGGGGAGGCTCTTTTCTAATAGGTCTGGAATGGGTAAACTGTCGGGGTCTTCCTGAGGGGAACAACATACGGCCGTCACGTTCTCTGGTCGCTCAAAATATTCCTTGAGCATGTTTACATGGAATGTCTTTCTAAGATTGTTGTCGTGGCAGCTAGCTATCACATAAGTGGTGTCTCCCCTTTTCTCTACGATCTGGTAGGGACCCTGCCAGGACGCCTGCAATTTGTCTGTCTTCACCGGCTTAAGTACTAACACCTTTTGTCCTATGGTGAAGATTCTCTTTCGGGCCCCCCGATCGTACCATACTTTCTGTCTTCTCTGGGCCAACTGGAGATTAGCCCGCACGGATTTGGCTAATTGCTCCATTCGGTCCCTGAGTTCCAGCACGTATGGCACAATTGGGACACCGTCAGCCTCCATCTCTCCCTCCCAGTGCTCCCGGATCAGGTTTAGGGGTCCCCGTACCTTTCTTCCGTAGAGCAACTCGAAGGGAGAGAACCCTGTCGTTTCCTGGGGCACCTCCCGATAAGCAAATAGGAGGTGCGGCAGGAAGCGTTCCCAGTCTCGGTATTCCTGAGTGAACGTCTTGAGCATTTGCTTGAGGGTCCCATTGAACCTCTCACACAGCCCGTTCGTCTGGGGGTGGTATGGGGAGCTTAGGAGGGACTTAATTTTGCAAACCTGCCAGAGTTGTTGGGTCAATTCAGCCGTAAATTGGGTGCCTCGGTCGGATAGGATTTCTTTTGGAAATCCTACCCGGGAGAACACCTGTACTAGTGCATTCGCTACCGTATCCGCTTGTATGTTGGATAGGGCGACAGCCTCTGGGTACCTGGTAGCGTAGTCCACTACGGTAAGAATGTATCGCTTACCGGAGGGACTAGGGGTAGCCAGTGGTCCCACTAGGTCAATAGCAACCCGGCTGAAGGGTTCCTCTACAATGGGCATATTTACTAGCTGGGCTTTAGGGTGATCGCCTCGCCTTCCTACTCGTTGACACACATCGCAGGTGTTACAGTAAGTTCTAACGTCAGCGTGCACCCCTGGCCAAAAGAACGTGTGAGTAATGCGGTGTAGGGTACGGGTAACGGCTAGGTGGCCTGCTAAGGGGATGTCGTGGCCTATTTTGAGGATTTCTTGACGGTATTTGTGGGGCACTACCAGCTGTCGCCTACGCTGTCCCCTTTTCTCTGTCCAGCGGTATAGTTTCCCTTTTTCCCATAAGAATGTTTCGTTATCTGCCCCGCCCCCTCCGGTCTCTGCTCGTTCCCGGTACTTTTGTAAGGTCGGGTCAGTCTTAGACTCTGCCTCGAAAGCATCTGGGGTGTCCCAGGGTATGGGGCCTAACCTGTCAGGCAAGGTCGGGGTAGGTCTTACCTGTGTCTCCCGCACTGGTGAAAGCTCTCGCTCCGTCCGGGCTTGGGCCCGTGTAGTCACTGGGTCCGCCTCGTTGTTGCATACTGGAGCATAGGCAGAAGTCATGGGGCCCAAATCGTTGCCCAGTAGTACTTCGGCAGGTAAATTATCCATTAGGCCCACGTTCACAGCCCCCTTTCCCGCTCCCCAATCAAGATGCACTTTAGCTGTTGGAATTTTGTACACATCCCCCCCCGCCACTCTAACGGCCACAGTCTGTCCGGATCGCTTGTGCTCTGGCACCAAATGACTCTGTACCAGCGTGATAGTAGCCCCTGTGTCTCGCAATCCCTCGGTAGATCGCCCCTCGAGCCATACCCTCTGCCGATGGTGCTGGCGGTTATCTGAGGCAGCATATACAGGGTCTGCCTCGTGAAGCGGCCCCACATATCCCTCCATAGGGGCCTCTTGGTTAACACAGAGGGCCCGGGCCGGACGATAGGACCCAGAGGGGTCATTGTAATTCCTGGGTGTCTGGTGCGTATTAAGGGGGCAGCTAGCCATGAAATGCCCTGGTTGCTTGCATCGGTGGCAAGTCGGTCTGGGACGCTCAGAGCTGTTATTGGGTGGTCCTGAGTGTCGGACGGGCCCTGTGGGCACCGGGGCTCGGAATTCAGCACGAGGGGGTGCACGGTAAACCTCTCTGGGTTCGACCCGTGCTGGAGCTCGGTAGTTCATGGGTTCGTGAAGACGGGAGTCATAATGTTCATCGGCCAATTTGGCTGCTTCTTCTAAGGTAGAAGGCCGCCTGTCTCGCAGCCATTCCTTCCCTTGCTGTTCCATGCCATTATAAAAATGTTCTAAGAGAAACAATTGTAAAATTTCCTCCCCAGTCACCGCTTTACTTCCGCTCAGCCAGTGATTTGCCGCTCTCCGCATTCGGTGCGCCCATTCCATATGGGTATCGTTAGGCTTCTTTTCCGTGCCCCGAAACTGTCGGCGATACGTGTCCGGAGTTACAGCGTACCGTCGCAACAGTGTCTCCTTAACTAGCTCATACTGTGTCACTTCCTCAGCACCCAGAGTACGAAAGGCTTCCAGGGCTCGCCCGGATAGTTTCCCAGACAATATCGTGGGCCACTCTCTGTTGGGAATCTGGTGCAGGGCACATTGCCTTTCGAAGTCCGCCAAATATTCATCAATCCCTGTCTCGCTCTCTAGGAAGGGTCGAAATGCCGCATAGGGTATCTTGGGCCTCCCAGCATTTTCGACAGGGATGATTACCTGCGGGGCTTCAGCATTGCGGTGTGCGTTCGCTAGGTTGAGTTCGTGGGCTCGAGTCTCTCGTATATCCTCGTCCGCCTCCGCCATCAACTGCTGTACCAATTCCATGGAGGGGTTCGGCCCGTATAATGAGAGCCTTTCCCGAACAATCCTGGTTTTTTCGTCACTAATTGTGGTCGGTGTTTCCGCCATTGTGAAGCTCTGATCCAGTTCGGTCAATTCTGCGATCAGCTCTCTCCTCGGCCGGTTGCTGGCGTACCCCCCTCTGCTTTCAAGTAAATCCTTTAGGGTTGTACGCTTCAATTTTTCGTAAGCGCTCTCCATCCGTTCTGTACCTCTCCTAGGAAATCCAGGAAAATCCCGCCGCTGCCGCCAAATGTTACGGTTACCCTTAGTCTCGCTGAGAGATGGACCGCTTAGTAGCCTGGATCCCTATTGCTAAAGAGGGGAGAAGCTGCTTTCCATAGTATTCTATATGAGTCTCGTAAATATAGAATAATCTCCCTTAGCTGCAGTACAGCTAGGATACCCTTCTGCCCACAAAAACGAGTCAACGCTGCGATTGAGGGTCAAAACAAGAACTCAGGACTGGGATGCCCAGCCTGCTTTTTATTAAGGTTACATGCACACAGGGCACTCCCAGGGGGAGAGGGGGGGAAGCACAAAATCCCCCATCACACATTTAGATAGAGAGCACTGTCCTTTGACAGGCCACAATAGGATTACAGTACTTAAGATAACAAGTTTACAAGTTCATCTTATCAATTAGCAGTCTGGCTCCAGAGGTGATTAGACAATAGTTTCTAAAAGCTGAAAAAAAAGAGTTAACTCTTTATGAAATGAAACTTGTTACGGTTTTCTTGGAGCCCTTCTTAGGCGCTGGCTTGCTGGTTCAGGCATTGCTGCTGGGAAATAAGCTCTTCACAACAAAATAACTAATGCTTCTGTAACATGTAGCTATTAGCTAGTGTTGCTTGCCACTATATAATTACTTATAGATTCAGGTACACATACACATATATATTATTATCAGTATTAATGTGTAGCTATTAGCTAGTGTTGCTTGTTAGTATATAATTACTTATATATTCAGGTACACATACACATATATATTATTTATCAGTATTAATATGTAGCTATTAGCTAGTGTTGCTTGTATTAATATGTAACTATTAGCTAGCTATTAGCTAGTGCTGCTTGTCAATATATAATTACTTATAGATTCAGGTACACATACATATTATTTATCAGTATTAATATGTAGCTATTAGCTAGTGTTGCTTGTCAGTATATAATTACTTATAGATTCAGGTACACATACACATATATATTATTTATCAGTTTTAATGTGTAGCTATTTGCTAGTGTTGCTTGTCAGTATATAATTACTTATATATTCAGGTACACATACACACACACACACACACATATATATATATATATATATATATATATATATATTATGTATCAGTATTAATATGTAGCTATTAGCTAATGTTGCTTGTCAGTATATAATTACTTATAGATTCAGGTACACATACATATTATTTATCAGTATTAATATGTAGCTATTAGCTAGTGTTGCTTGTCAGTATATAATTATTTATATATTCAGGTACACATATACACATATATATTATTATTACTCAGTATTAATATGTAGCTATTAGCTAGTGTTGCTTGTCAGTATATAATTACTTATAGATTCAGGTACACATACACATATATATTATTTATCAGTATTAATATGTAGCTATTAGCTAGTGTTGCTTGTCAGTATATAATTACTTATATATTCAGGTACACATACACACATATATATTATTTATTAGTATTAATATGTAGCTATTAGCTAGTGTTGCTTGCCACTATATAATTACTTATAGATTCAGGTACACATACACATATATATTATTATTAATCAGTATTAATATGTAGCTATTAGCTAGTGTTGCTTGTCAGTATATAATTACTTATAGATTCAGGTACACATACACATATATATATTATTTATCAGTATTAATATGTAGCTATTAGCTAGTGCTGCTTGTCAGTATATATTTACTTATAGATTCAGGTACACATACACATATATTATTATTAATCAGTATTAATATGTAGCTATTAGCTAGTGTTGCTTGTCAGTATATAATTACTTATAGATTCAGGTACACATACACATATATATTATTTATCAGTATTAATATGTAGCTATTAGCTAGTGCTGCTTGTCAGTATATAATTACTTATAGAATCAGGTACACACACACATATACATTATTTATCAGTATTAATGTGTAGCTATTAGCTAGTGTTGCTTGTCAGTATATAATTACTTATAGATTCAGGTACACATACACATATATATTATTATTAATCAGTATTAATATGTAGCTATTAGCTAGTGTTGCTTGCCACTATATAATTACTTATAGATTCAGGTACACATACACATATATATTATTATCAGTATTAATGTGTAGCTATTAGCTAGTGTTGCTTGTCAGTATATAATTACTTATAGATTCAGGTACACATACACATATATATTATTATTTATCAGTATTAATATGTAGCTATTAGCTAGTGTTGCTTGTCAGTATATAATTACTTATAGATTCAGGTACACATACACATATATATTATTATTTATCAGTATTAATATGTAGCTATTAGCTAGTGTTGCTTGTCAGTATATAATTACTTATAGATTCAGGCACACATACACATATATATTATTTATCAGTATTAATAGGTAGCTATTAGGTAGTGTTGCTTGTCAGTATATAATTACTTATAGATTCAGATACACATATATATTATTTATCAGTATTAATATGTAGCTATTAGCTAGTGTTGCTTGTCAGTATATAATTACTTATAGATTCAGGTACACATACACATATATATTATTATTTATCAGTATTAATATGTAGCTATTAGCTAGTGTTGCTTGTCAGTATATAATTACTTATAGATTCAGGCACACATACACATATATATTATTTATCAGTATTAATAGGTAGCTATTAGGTAGTGTTGCTTGTCAGTATATAGTTGCTTACTGTGAAGTTTTTGTACTTTAACAAAATAATTCATGTTTAGTTACTATGATATTCAAGGTCCCTGACATAACTTCATGGTCCTATCATTATATTACTGGTATAAATATCCACAAATATCCCCATGTTTGTCATACATGGTTCCAGTAAGTCTCTTTTTCTATAAACATTAGTGGGGTTAATGGTCAAATGGAGATACTGACTTGTTTTTCAGAATATATTTACAAAATACATATTTGTCTGTTATATGCTTAGTGACGAGTGCCATCTTCCGAGGGAAAAATATTCTAACTGCTAAATCTTAGCTCATTAACAAAAATGTTAATTATTCTGTAATTAGTGATAGCTAAATATTTATTTGAACCTTACCTTATCAGTGGGGGTGGAGTTAAAAGTTTTCCATAAAATACACACTCACCCACAAGAGGGGGACAAGGGGACACAAGCAGACGGCACAAGGGGCCACACTGATAATGCATGATGACCACAACCTATCCAGAGGAGATGGGAGGCTAAGCTGACCAGATAGACAAGTCAGGATAATGGCAAGAGAGGATCCAGGAGTAACCTAAGAGGGTCTTTTTACACTGAACCCCAGTGAAGGCTATGACCTGTGGTGACGTCAGAGGCTGGTGAGACAGTGGCTAGGATACGCCTTCATTCTTTAGATATCCTTTGTTGAAGAAATAGCAATGCACATGGGTGAGCCAATCGCATGAGGTATCTATGTGCAGCCACCAATCAGCAGCTACTGAGCATATTGAGATATGATTTCCAACAAAGGATATAAAAAGAATGAAGAAAATTAGATATTAGATGTAAATTGGAAAGTTATTTAAAATTGCATGCTCTTTCTAAATCATGAAATAAAACATATGGGTTTCATGTCCCTTTAAATGGTGTCTTGGAAAACTGGTCAACTTAGTAAACATCTGATTTTAGTCTAAAGGATTGCAACAGAAACTCTTGCCAGATAACAAAATGCTTGCTCTGATTATGAGATCTAGAAATCCAGGCCCATTAAAATATGTTTAAAACATACTTTCTTCTACAAGATACGACGAGTCCACGGATTTCATCCTTACTTGTGGGATATTAAGCTCCTGCTAACAGGAAGTGACAAAGAGCACCACAGCAGAGCTGTATATATAGCTCCTCCCTTCCCTCTGCCCCCAGTCATTCTCTTTGCCTGTGTTAGTAATAGGAAGAGGTAAAGTGAGGTGTTAGTTTTAGATTCTTCAATCAAGAAGTTTTTTATTTTAAATGGTACCGGTGAGTACTATTTTCCTCAGGGAGATATGGAATGAAGAAGATTTCTGCTCTGAGGTTGATGATCTTAGCAGATGTAACTTAGATCCATTTTGGTTCCCACAGAGCTTCTGAAGGTAGTGCAAGAGAAATCTTTAGTGTGGAGAACGGTGTCATGCTACAAGCAGCATTGAGGTATGTTCAGTTTTTATTTCTGAGGAGAACTGGCTGACATTTTTCCCTGCAAGGGAAGGGGTAAGCAGTAGACCTGTATCACTGAGGGTGTTACTGAAAATCCTTGTGTTTTATACATATTGCTTGACATAATCTGTATTGGGGCTGGACACTGGGAGAGGCAGCTTTACATTATATATTTATTTATTAAAAAGTCAGTAGGGCTGCAGTTTCTTATTAAGAGAGTTCAGGGGACCACATGGCTTTATTTTTTAAACTGCTTCCCATGCAGTTAAACAGACTATTCAGACAACGTCCATGATGGGCGGTGCCTATTTCGCGCGCTCAGACGCGCAGTTTACTCTGACTGAGAAGGCAGCAGGCATTAGCTCCGGTGGGGCCTAGAGTTGTGTTCTGTTCACCGGATCATTGTCAAGTCATTTTGCAGTACCCTGGGGGCATGTAGGCGCCACAGCAGAGCTGTGGCGAGGTGCAGGGGTCATTTTTTTCTGTTAAGATATATATTTTTGATTAAAATGTTTCTTAGAGGGTAAATTCTCTATTTACTTATGGGGTGCAATAATTTTTGGACCGTTTTAGGCAGTTTGAGAAAAATTGTTGCGTTTTTTTATTTCTTAAAGGCGCAGTAAACATTTTTTTAAAAGTTGTTTGAATCAATATATGAGGTGATTTACGACAATTGTGGCTACTAGTCTGTTCAACATGTCTGACATTGAGGAAACTGTCGGCTAGATTACGAGATTTTTGTCGGTAAAAACTTGCGTGGCTAACGCTCCTTTTTTTTTCCAGCGCTTACTTTAAACAACGCTGGTATTACGAGTTTTCTGAATGGCTGCGTTAGCCTCAGAAAAGTGAGCGTTGAGCAAAATTTAGCTCCACTTCTCACCTCAATACCAGCGTTGCTTACGGTAGCGGTAAGCTGGAAAAACGGTTCAGCTCCTAACGCAGCCCAATTGTTTCCTATTGGGAAACACTTTCTAAGTCTACACCTAACATGAACCCGAGTCTAAACACCCCTAACCTTACACTTATTAACCCCTTATCTGCCTCCCCCGACATCGCTGACACCTGCATAATATTATTAACCCTTAATCTGCCGACCGGACACCGCCGCCACCTACATTATACCTATGAACCTCTAATCTGCTGCCCCTAACATTGCCGACACCTACATTATATTTATTAACCCCTAATCTCCCCCCCCCAACGTCGCCGCCACCTACCTACAATTATTAACCCCTAATCTCCCGCCCCCAACGTCGCCGCTACTATAATAAAGTTATTAACCCCTAAACCTAAGTTTAACCCTAACCCTAACACCCCCCTAAGTTAACTCTATTTTTAAAAAATCTAAATAAAATTTCTAAAATTAAATAAAATAATCCTATTTAAAACTAAATACTTACCTATAAAATAAACCCTAATATAGCTACAATATAACTAATAGTTACATTGTAGCTATTTTAGGATTTATTTTTATTTTACAGGCAACTTTGTAATTATTTTAACTAGGTACAATAGCTATTAAATAGTTAATAACTATTTAATAGCTACCTAGTTAAAATAATTACAAAATTACCTGTAAAATAAATCCTAACCTAAGTTACAAATACACCTACACTATTAATAAATGAATTAAATAAATTAACTACAATTATCTAAACTGAAATACAATTAAATAAACTAAACTATAGTACAAAAAAAACCAAACACTAAATTACAAAAAATAAAAAAAATTACAAGAATTTTAATCTAATTACACCTAATCTAAGCCCCCTAATAAAATAAAAAAGCCCCCCAAAATAATAAAATTCCCTACCCTATACTAAATTACAAAAGTAATCAGCTCTTTTACCACCCCTTAAAAGGGCTTTTTGCGGGGCATTGCCCCAAAGCAATCAGCTCTTTTACCTGTAAAAAATACAAGACCCCCCAACATTAAAACCCACCACCCACACACCCCTACTCTAAAACCCACCCGATCCCCCCTTAAAAAAACCTAACACTACCCCCCTGAAGATCACCCTACCTTGAGCCGTGTTCACCCAGCCGGGCACCAATGGGCCAGAAAAGGACATCTTCATCCAGGCGGCATCTTCTATCTTCATCCTTCCGAAGCCATCTTCTATCCAACCGACGCGGAGCCATCCTCTTCTTCCGATGTCATAAAGCAGAATAAAGGTCATCCAAGATGGCGTCCCTCGAATTCCGATTGGTTGATAGGATTCTATCAGCCAATCGGAATTAAGGTAGGAAAAATCCGATTGGTTGATTTAATCCGATTGGCTGATTGGATGAGCCAATAGAATTAACCTTGCACATTTTAGATAGAATTAGGGCTCTCAAGCTAGCTAATTCTTTTAGTACAGATGCCGCCTTTCAAATTGCTGAGTTGGCAGCGAAAAATGCAGTATTTGCCATTTTGGCACATAGAGCGTTATGGTTAAAATCGTGGTCTGCTGATGTATCATCTAAATCAAAGCTATTAGCTATTCCTTTCAAGGGGAAGGAAATCATTTCTGACATTACTGGAGGTAAAGGTCATGCTCTACCTCAGGATAAGTCTGGTAAGATGAGGGGTAAACAAAATAATTTTCATTCCTTTCTAAATTTTAAAGGAGTACCCTCTGCTTCCTCTTCCTCCACAAAGCAGGAAGGGAATTTTGCTCAGGCCAAGTCCGCCTGGAGACCCAACCAGGCTTGGAACAAGGGTAAGCAACCCAAGAAGACCATTGCTGCTACAAAGACAGCATGAAGGGACGGCCCCCGTTCCGGGTCTGGATCTAGTAGGGGGCAGACTTTCTTTCTTTCTTTGCCCAGGCTTGGGTAAGAGATGTTCAGGACCCTTGGGCATTGGAAATCGTGACCAACGGGTATCAACTGGAATTCAAAAATTTTCTCCCAAGGGGGAGATTTCTTCTTTCACAATTGTCTGTAAACCAGATAAAAAGAGAGGCATTCTTATGTTGTGTGAGAGACCTCTCTACTATGGGAGTAATTCGTCCCATTCCAAGATTAGAACAGGGATTTTACTCAAATCTTTTCGTAGTTCCCAAAAAAGAGGGAACGTTCAGACCTATTTTAGACCTCAAGAGTCTAAACAAGTTTCTCAGAGTTCCATCCTTCAAGATGGAGACCATCTGAACAATTTTACCAATGATCCAGGACTGTCAATATATGACTACCGTGGTCTTGAAGGATGCATACCTTCATATTCCTATCCACAAGGATCATCATCAGTTCCTAAGGTTTGCCTTCCTACCTTCAGTTCGTGGCTCTTCCCTTCTGGTTGGCCACAGCACCCAGGATCTTCACAAAGGTTCTAGGGTCCCTTCTGGTGGTTCTCAGACCGCGGGGCATAGCAGTGGCACCTTATCTGGACAATATTTTGATTCAGGCGTCAACTGATCATCTGACAAAATCTCATACGGACACAGTGTTGTGCTTTCTGAGAACGCACGGTTGGAAGGTGAAACTAGAAAAGAGTTCACTAGTTCCACGGACAAGGGTTCCCTTCTTGGGAACTCTGATAGATTCTGTAGACATGAAAATATTTCTGACGGAGGTCAGAAAGTCAAAGATCTAAATACTTGCCAAGTCCAATCCTCGGCCATCAGTTTCACAGTGTATGGAGGTAATTGGATTAATGGTAGCAGCATTGGACATCATTCCGTTTGCTTGTTTTCATCTCAGACCACTGCAGCTGTGCATGCTCGGACAGTGGAATGGGGACTATGCAATTTGATCTCCTCCGATAAATCTGGATCAAGAGACCAGAGATTCTCTTCTTTGGTGGTTGTCACCGGATCATCTGTCCCAGGGGACGTGTTTCCACAGGCCCTCGTGGGTGATAGTGACAAGGGACGCCAGCCTTCTGGGCTGGGGTGCAGTCTGGAATTCCCTGAAGGCTCAGGGTGTATGGACTCAGGTGGAGTCTCTACTTCCAATCAATATTCTGGAATTGAGAGCAATATTCAATGCGCTTCAGGCATGGTCTCAGTTGGCTTCGGCCAAATTCATCAGATTCCAGTCGGACAACATCACAACTGTGGCTTATATCAATCATCAGGGGGGAACAAGGAGTTCCCTAGCGATGACAGAAGTATCCAAGATAATTCAATGGGCGGAGGCCCACTCTTGTTATCTGTCAGCAATCTACATTCCAGGAGTAGACAACTGGGAAGCGGATTTCTTAAGCCAACAGGTTTTTCACCCGGGGGAGTGGGAACTCCATCCGGAGGTTTTTGCCTCACTGATTCTCTGATGGGGCAGACTGGAATTGGATCTGATGGCATCTCGACAGAATGCCAAGCTTCCAAGATACGGATCCAGGTCAAGGGATCATCAGGCCGAACTGATAGATGCCCTGGCAGTGCCTTGGTCGTTCAGCCTAGCTTATGTGTTTCCATCGTTTCCTCTCCTTCCCCGCATGATTGCTCGGATCAAACAGGAGAGAGCTTCAGTAATTCTGATCGCGCCTGCATGGCCACGCAGGACTTGGTATGCGGATCTAGTGGACATGTCATCTCTGCCACCGTGGAAACTTCCATTGAGACAGGACCTTCTCATTCAAGGACCTTTCCAACATCCAAATCTAAATTCTCTGCAGCTGACTGCTTGGAGATTGAACGCTTGATTTTATCTAAGCGGGGATTCTCCGATTCGGTCATCGATACTTTGATACAGGCACGTAAGCCTGTCACTAGAAAGATCTATCATAAGATATGGCATAAATATCTTTTTTGGTGTGAATCCAAGGGCTACTCATGGAGTAAAGTTAGGATTCCCAGGGTTCTGTCCTTTCTCCAAGAAGGATTGGAGAAAGGGTTATCAGCGAGTTCCTTAAAGGGACAGATTTCTGCTTTGTCAATTTTACTACACAAACGTTTGGCAGATGTTCCAGACGTTCAGTCTTTTTGTCAGGCTCTAATCAGAATTAAGCCTGTATTTAGACCAATTGCTCCACCCTAGAATTTGAATTTAGTCCTTAGTGTTCTTCAAGGGGTTCCGTTTGAACCCATGCATTCCATAGATATTAAATTGTTATCTTGGAAAGTTTTGTTTTTGGTTGCTATTTCTTCTGCTTGTAGAGTTTCTGAGCTTTCAGCATTACAATGTGACTCGCCTTATCTTATCTTTCATTCTGATGAGGTGGTTTTACGTACCAAACCTGGATTCATTCCTAAGGTTGTTTCAAATAAGAATATTAATCAGGATATTGTTGTTCCTTCCTTGTGTCCTAATCCTTCTTCTAGGAGCGTCTGTTACATAACTTAGACGTGGTCCGTGCCTTGAAGTTCTACATTCAGGCGACTTCCGTCAATCATCTTCATTATTCATTGTTTTTTCTGGAAAGCGTAGGGGTCAGAAAGCTACGGCTACCTCTCTTTCTTTTTGGCTGAAGAGTATCATCCGTCTGGCATATGAGACTGCTGGACAGCAGCCTCCTGAAAGAATTATGGCTCATTCTACTAGGGCTGTGGCTTCCACATGGGTTTTAAAAACGATGCTTCTGTTGAACAGATTTGCAAGGCTGCGACTTGGTCGTCCCTTCATACTTTTTCCAAAATTTACAAATTTGATACTTTTGCTTCTTCTGAGGCTGTTTTTGGGAGAAAGGTTCTTCAAGCAGTGGTGCCTTCCGTTTAGGTTTCTGTCTTGTCCCTCCCGTTTCATCCTTGTCCTGTAGCTTTGGTATTGTATCCCACAAGTAGAAGAAAAGTATATTTATGCTTACCTGATAAATTAAATTAATTTCTTCTACGATACGACGGGTCCACGGCCCTCCCTGTCATTTTTCAGACAGATTTAGATTATATTATATTTTTTATAAACTTCAGTCACCTCTGCACCTTTGGCTATTCCTTTCTCTTCCTAACTTCGGTCGAATGACTGGAGGTGGAGGGAAGTGAGGAGCTATATATACAGCTCTGTTGTGGTGCTCTTTGCCACTTCCTGTTAGCAGGAGGTTAATATCCCACAAGTAAGGATGAAATCCGTGGACTCGTCATATAGTAGAAGAAATTAATTTATCAGGTAAGCATAAATTTACTTTTTTACTTTAATGCTGCAAATTATGCTTATATATTCCTTCATTATTCAGTAAATATAAAAATGTCTTGATCCAGTGGCAGTTGGTGAAACTTAAAGATGGTGGGGCGCTTGACTCCACCCCTTTAAATAAAGGCACATCCTCAGATGGCACCACCAATTCATTAATTAAATAAATAAAAGGTAGACCGAAACACAGAAAAGCACTCAGGGGGAGAGGGAGAGACGGGGGAAGAGGGAGAGAGAGAGACGGGGGAGAGGGAGAGAGAGACACAGAGGGTTAGAGAGAAAGAGAGAGAGACACAATCACACAGAGGGTTAGAGAGATATAAGGGATGAGAGAGTCAGAGGGGGAGGAAGAGAGACAGGGAGAGAAAGAGACCATGGGGGAGAACGACACATAAGGAGAGAGACAGAGGGGAGAGACAGGGAGAGAAATGGATAGAGAGAGAGACAGACGGATAAAGAAAGAGAGATGGATAGAGAAAGACACACACATAGGGGAGAGAGAGAGAGAGACAGAGACGAGAGAGAGACAGAGAGACAGAGGGGAGAGACAGGGGAGAGAGAGAGAGAGACAGAGGGGAGAGAGAGAGAGACAGAGGGGAGAGAGAGAGAGACACAGAGGGGAGGGGGAGACAGAGGGGAGGGGGAGACAGAGGGGAGTGAGACAGAAGGGGGAGAGAGACACATAAGTGGGGAGAGAGGGAACACTGAAATGGGGGAGGCACCACTAAATGTTTAAGTAATATTTTAAGTGACTATCAAATGCTAATAGTCTACAATCTATTTTAAATATCTGAAACAGAACAGCACATATGAATGGGAACATTAATAAATTATTATTTGTTGTCTACATCAGGGTTGTCCAACATACACCTAAGGAATCCCTGGTTTAAATGAAATACTATAGCTACAGGAGCCATGGAGAATATTTGCTATGATTCATTCTAAACTGCTTGGTTTCATTTTACATTACCATGCTGTTGGTCTAGCTTACTCTTGTCAAATAACAACTCATCCATACAAACACCATAATAGTAAGATAATGTTGTGAGAAAACACAGTTGCAGAGCTACAGAGAGTTCATAAGTCAGTGATGAGACTATAAACTAGTGTGGAGTACAGAGGCAAGCTGCTAAGGTAGTGGGTGTAAAGTTTGAGTAAACAAAATACAAAAACGATCCTTAAACTGCTGTAAAAGAGTAAAAAAACAAAAAACACTAAACCACATTCATTAAATTATCATTTTCACTAACAGAATCCCTTTCAGCAAAATCTAAGGTTGCAGAACTTACTTCAATAAAATGTGACTAAAACACTGCTCTCTCTGCATCTCTTCCTGCTCTGTAAGGAAGTGACAGTGGAACATTCCACTGCACTTGGAGGGGAAGTACAGAACTCTCTTTTTCACTGGAGCAAAGCTGGCAGCTGCACAGGGCAGCAACAAAATAAATGAAAGTAGTTTTTTTCCATTTTTGTTTTATATGATTTAACATCCAGACCCAACCCTAAATTCCCCTGACTGATGCCTCTCACTGGATTGGGTCAGCCCCAAAGAGACCTGCCTCAAATAAGCACTTATGGGCCATGCAATGATCTTAACCACTTTCATCCAGTAGGTGGCGCAGCATGTTGTGTAATGGAGGGCAGCAGCCAGCAGACCCTTTATAGTCACAAATGTGCCCTTTATAGTCACAAATGTTTTTGCTAGGTAATTCCTGTTAACCTGGTCTTATCTGTCGACAATAACACTGGGTCAATCAGAAAACTGGTAATAATATAATTTTCTTATGGTTTGCCAGGATTATTAGTTTATCTGATTCTTGCCAGCTATGCTGAGAATTTAAATAACAAACATTTCTGTTTCTCTATTATACACGCAAGCTACTGCAAATAAAATCATTTAGTGATTGTTTTCATTAGTTTTAACCTGATAATCATTAAATCATTGTAATGATGTATGCTTATTGATTTGCTTTATTCAAATATTGCTTATTATTTACAATAATTCTTTTAATAAACTAACGGCTAGATTACGAGTTTTGCTGTAAGAGCGGCTCGGTACTAACTTGCAAGTTATTGTTACCACTCACCTCCCTATAGCGCTGCTATTACAGGTTTTCATAAACCCGGCGTTAGCAGGCAATATTGCAGCGTTGAGCAAAATTGTTCTCCATGCCGCACTCAAATCCCCCTGCATTATTGAAGGGTATTGTCAAATCACAATGTATAAGAACTATAAGAAATAATTCAAATGTAGCAACTGGGGTCTCCCAACTGGTTGGAGTGGGTGAGAGGTTCCGCTCAAGAGGGTATAAGGCATCTGTGATCCAAGAGTCTATGGAAGCTGTGTCTACCTTGACTCAAGCTGAATTGATACAACCCAAGCAGAAATGGTATACCGCAGACAAATTGATTATGTCTACCACCTTTACTCCGGCCACAAAGGGCACTGGTCAAATTTTACGCCAACACTGGCCTATCATGTCCTCCGATCCAAAACTTACATTCACCAATAATCTAAGACCTATGGTGGGTTTCAAGAGAGGTACCAATCTCAAAGATCTATTAATGAGAACAGATCCCAAGGCAAGTTACAACACTGGCACTAAAAGAAACATCAGGGGCTCATACCAGTGCTTAGGTTGCACTACGTGCAACGGCCTAATTGACAAGAAGGTCTTTCACCATCCACACACGAACCGGTCCTTCACAATCAGACACTCAATAACATATACTACGACGCACGTAGTGTATCTTCTGTTCTGCCCTTGCTCAAGGTTCTATGTTGGCAAGACGTCTGGCACGCTACGTGAAAGGATGGCTAACCATCGACATGCCATAAGGATGGCCATTAAGGAAGGGACTTCTGAGCAGCCTGTGGCGCGCCATTGCGCTAACGAGGGACACTCGGTTTCCTCAATCCGCTACATATTGATAGATCACATACCTCCATTGGAACGAGGCGGAGATCGCAACAAACAGCTCCTTAAGTGTGAGGCACAGTGGATGTTCCGCTTAGGGAGATTCTACCTAGTGGTCTGAACACTATGCCAGACTTTAAAAATCTTCTCTAATGTGCTACATACTTGGGGTACTGTCAGGGTGGCATTGTGACTCTGAGTTGCATGGTGTTGTGCCCCTCCAGTATAGGGGGTGGTCCGCACTGTTCTCTCAGCACTGTGGGTGGGGATCGATATGATTCCAATACACAACGTGGAAGCCTGGCCTACCTGTGTTAGTTACCCGTACCTGCACTAAAAACCTTAGCAATCTAGGTAATGTGGGTTGAAATACTCAATATCCTTGGGGACTTTCTCATAATTTATGTCAGATATATCTGTTGCTCTAATGGCTGATTGACATCCATTCTGCGAATGTACATGCAGCATATTTATCTTTGATCCTGAAAATATATTTATCAATGGATATAATCTATCATTTGTGATTGTCACAGTGTATATGCAGCATATCTATCTTTGATCCTGAAAATGTATTTATCAATAGATATAATTTATTATTTGTGATTGTCACAGTTGCACATAGAGTTTTGACCTAGTTGTGTTTTGTACACACTTTTCCAGATTAGCCCTATTGTTCATATTATAACCCCATTTATCTAATTCCTGCAATCAAGTGCAGATCTATCCCAGCATATTTCTATCTATCTTATCCCTGCAATTAAGTTTAGATTAACCCCTTATACAGCTTGGGGTAGTGTTAACAATGGCACACAGTTGTGACCCAATTTGATTTTAATTATTATAATGTTCATACTTAGGGATAATGAATTATCTCTCATCCCGTTTTTTATGACACTTTAGCATTTATAAGTCTTAATGGTTTTACAACTTTTTCAGTAACACGGTTGCTGTCACTTACTAGAGTGCACTCACGTATTTGAGCTGTTGGCTATCACTATTTCCATGGCAGCGGTTGCCATGACAATATAAACAAATACAAATATGATACACTGAGCTTGCTGTATTGATGTTATTTGTTAAATAAGTTTGTGGCATCTTTTTTACACTTTCGCACTGTGTGTGTAATGTATATGTCAATTAGGATTCTTTGACACAATTATTTCTTTTATGCAATTTTCTCTAATCTCGGCGAAAAACCGGAAGTGACGTTTTTAAACTTCCGGTTTCGGCCATGATGGTGGAACGCATTATGCGTTCCACTGACAATATTTTTGGCGCAAAAATTGGGGGAGATGTGAGGTTTGTGTTTGTTTCACTATTTTGTAAAACACTATAAAAGGATTGATTGTATTCACTGTTGTATGCTGATGAAGGGATTGTAATACCCCGAAAACGTTCCACATTAAATAAGCTAAAAAAAGACCTGTGAGTGCAAACGTTTGTTCCTGCATACTGCCTTATCTTTGCACCCAGGCTGTCGACAATTGGTGGGTTAAACTGGAATATGTTTAATATATATATATAACATAATTTATGTAAGAACTTACCTGATAAATTCATTTCTTTCATATTAGCAAGAGTCCATGAGCTAGTGACGTATGGGATATACATTCCTACCAGGAGGGGCAGTTTCCCAAACCTTAAAATGCCTATAAATACACCCCTCACCACACCCACAATTCAGTTTAATGAATAGCCAAGAAGTGGGGTGATAAGAAAGGAGCGAAAGCATCAAAAAATAAGGAATTGGAATAATTGTGCTTTATACAAAAAAATTATAACCACCACAAAAAGAGACTCTTGCTAATATGAAAGAAATTAATTTATCAGGTAAGTTCTTACATAAATTATGTTTTCTTTCATATAATTAGCAAGAGTCCATGAGCTAGTGACATATGGGATAGCAGATACCCAAGATGTGGAACTTCCACGCAAGAGTCACTAGAGAGGGAGGGATAAAATAAAGACAGCCAATTCCGCTGAAAAAATTAATCCACTACCCAAATCAAAAGTTTCAATTTTTATAATGAAAAAAACTGAAATATAAGCAGAAGAATCAAACTGAAACAGCTGCCTGAAGTACTATTCTACCAAAAACTGCTTCTGAAGAAGAGAAAACATCAAAATGATAGAATTTAGTAAAAGTATGCAAAGAAGACCAAGTCATTGCTTTGCAAATCTGATCAACAGAAGCTTCATTCTTAAAAATCCAGGAAGTAGAAATTGACCTAGTAGAATGAGCCATAATCCTCAGAGGCGGGAATTAACCCGACTCCAAATAAGCATGATGAATCAAAAGCTTTAACCAAGATGCCAAAGAAAAGGCAGAAGCCTTCTGACCTTTCCTAAAACCAGAAAAGATAACAAATAGACTAGAAGTCTGTCTGAAAACTGAGTAGCTTCAACATAATATTTCAAAACTCTTACCACATCCAAAGAATGTAAGAATCTTACCAAAGAATTCTTAAGATTAGGACACAAGGGAGGGACAATAATTCCTCCACTAATGTTAGAATTCACAACTTTAGTTAAAAATTGAAATGAGGACAGCAAAAACCACCTTATCCTGATGAAAAATCAGAAAAAGGAGATTCACAAGAAAGAACAGATAATTCAAAAAACTGTTCTAGCTGAAGAGATGTCTAAAAAGAACAATACTTTCCATGAAAGTAATTAATGTCCAAAGAAAGCATATGCTCAAATAGAAGAGTCTGAAAAGCCTTCAGAACCAAAATAAGACTCCAAAGAGTAGAAATTGGCTTAAATGACAGACTTGATACGAACCAAAGCCTGAACAAAACAATGAATATCAGAAAGATTTAGCAATTCTTACTGTGAAACAGCACAGAAAGCAGAGATTTGTCCTTTCAAGGAACATGCAGACAAAACCTTATAAAGAAACTATAAAATCCTAGGAATTCTAAAAGAATGCCAAGAGAATTCATAAGAAGAGCATCATGAGATGTAAATCTTCCAAACTCGATAATAAATCCTACTAGACACGGATTTACGAGCCTGCAACATAGTATTAAATCACTGAGTCAGAGAAACTTCTATGACTAAGTAACAAGCGTTACATTTTCATACCATCAAATTAATAATTTGAATTCCTGATGAAAAAAACGAATGTTAAGATATAAGGTCTGGCCTTAATGGAAGTAACCAAGATTGGCAACTGGACATCCGAACAAGAACCATATACCAAAACCTGTGTGGCCATGCTGGAGCCACCAGCCACACCAAAGATTGGATTTAGAAAATCACTCAAAAAAGAACCAGAGATGAAAAAATATAGGCAGATTGATAATTCCAAGGAAGTGTTAATGCATACACTACTTCCGCCTGAAGATCCCAGAACCTGAATAGGCCCCTGCGAAGTTCCTTGTCTAGATGAGATGCCATCAGATCTATTTCTGGAAGCCCTCACATCTGAAAAATTGAAAAACATATCTGGGTAAAGAGACCATTCTCCCGGATGTAAAGCTTGATTAACAGAGATAATCCTCTTCCCAATTGTCTATACCTGGGAAAAAGACCACAGAAAATAGATAGGAGCTGGATTTAGTCCAAGCAAATATCCGAGATACTTCTGTCACAGCCTAAAGACTGATAGTCCCACCCTGATGATTGACATACGCCACAGTTGTGACATTATCTGTCTGAAAAAAAACGTGTCTTCTTCAAAAAGAAACCAAACTGAAGAACTCTGAGAATGCACGGAGTTCCAAAATATCAAATAGTAATCTCGCCTCCTGAGATTTCCAAACCCCTTGTGCTGACAGAGATCCTCAGACAGTCTCCCAACCTAAAAGACTCGCATCTGTAAAGATCATGGTCCAGGTTGAAAGAACCAAAGAGACCTGTAGAACTAAATGATGGTGATCTTAACCACCGAATCAAAGATAGTTAAACATTAGGATTCAAAGATATAAAAAGTGATATCCTAGAATCCCTGCACTATTATTCAGCATAAAAAACTGGAAAGGTTTCCAATGAAATGAGCAAAGGGAATCAAATCCAATGCTGCAGCCATGGAACCTAAAACTTCCATGCAATTATAGCAACTTGAAGGAAATAATAGAGACTGAAGGTTCCGACAAACGGAACACAATAAACTTGTCACTTGTCTGTTAGAGACAAAGAAATTGACACAATCTATCTGGAAACCTAAAAAAGGTGACCCTTGTGAGAGGAATCAAGGAGCTTTTGATAAAAAGATCCTCTAACCATGTCTTGAAGAAACAACAAAGTTGAATCGTATGAGATTCCGCAGAACGAAAAGACTGAGCCAGTACCACGATACTGTCCAAATAAGGAACACTGAGAACCTTGAAAAGATTCTTAGACCTGTCGCTAGACCAGAAGGAAAAGCAACAAATTGGTAATGCTTTGTCAAAAAAAGAGAATCTCAGAAAATAAAAATAATCTGAATGAAAACAGAAAATGAAGATATGCATCTATTGTATCTATTGTAAACAAATAATGCCATCACTGACTAAAAAGGCAGAATAGACCATATAAACACCATTCTAAAAGATGGTACACTTATATGAAAATTCAAAAAGATTTTCTATCTTTGGAACAATGAATAGTCTTGAATAAAACTCCAAAACCCAGTTCCTAAAATGAAACTGGAATAAATACCCCTGAAAACTCCAGGTCTGAGCAGCACTTGAGCCCCAACTGGTGACCAGCCGCACTTCACCAGTACCCAAAACATATAGGTCTGAAACACACTTAGCTGGAATATGATAGAGAAAAAAGACTTCTCACAGACGGTTTTACTCTGAATCCTATTCTGTACCCAAAGTCTAAGAAGTTTGGACCGAATAGAACCAAACAAATTTCAAAAAAGTCTTAACCTGCCCCTTACCAGCCAAGCTGGAATAAGAACCGCACCTACAAGCAAATTTGGAACCAGAAGCAACAAAAAAGTGAGGCTTAAATAATGTGAGAAAAAAGTGGAACAGGTATGACGCCCACATTTCTGGCGCCAAGTATGACGCCCACATTATTGACGCTAAGTACAACGCCCATATTTTTGGCGCCAAGTATGACGCCACATCCTCTGTCGTCGAAACCGATGCCCACATTTTTTGGCGCAAAAAAAACGTCTGAATACACATGCGTCAAAAAAATGACGTAACTACAAACAACTTCCGGCGTCAACTACGACGCCGGAAATGACAAAATTTTGCGCCAAAAAAGTTCACGCCAAGAATGACGCAATAAAATAAAAGATTTTCTGCCCCCGCAAGCCTAACAGCCCGCAGGGAAAAATAGTCAATTGAAAATTTTCAAGGTAAGAAAAAAATATTTATTCATATGCATTATCCCAAATAATGAAACTGACAGTCTGAATGAAGGAATACTGATTATCCTGAATCATGGCAAATATAAGTTTAAAGACATATATTTAGAACTTTACATATAAAGTGCCCAACCATAGCTTAGAGTGTCACAAAAAATAAGACTTACTTACCCCAGGACACTCATCTACATATAGTAGATAGCCAAACCAGTACTGAAACGAGAATCAGTAGAGGTAATGGTATATAAGAGTATATCGTCGATCTGAAAAGGGAGGTAGGAGAAGAAATCTCTACGACCGATAACAGAGAACCTATGAAATAGATCCCCTAGAGGAAGACCATTGTATTCAAATAGGCAATACTCTCTTCACATCCCTCTGACATTCACTGCACTCTGAGAGGAAAACCGGGCTTCAGCCTGCTGCAAAGCGCATATCAACGTAGAATCTAGCACAAACTTACTTCACCACCTCCATGGGAGGCAAAGCTGGTAAAACTGAATTGTGGGTGTGGTGAGGGATGTATCTATAGGCATTTTAAGGTTTGGGAAACTTTTCTCCTCCTGGTGGGATATGTATATCCCATACGTCACTAGCTCATGGACTCTTGCTAATTACATGAAAGAAATATATATATATATATAGTCCCTTAAAGGGAAAGCACAATCTCACCACTCCATTGATGCCACGGTGCTCTGCTACAAATCATCCAAGTATTCCACAGAATGCAGGCACTCATTGGTCTTATTAAATATTCCAAATTTAGTAAGGCATAGTTAAAATGACATAACGTTTCGGCACCACGTTGTGCCTTTGTCAAATGTCAGCATGAGAACAAAGAATATGCAACACAATTAAAACCAATACGTTTTAAGTGTGTTGCATATTCTTTGTTCTCATGCTGACATTTGACAAAGGCACAACGTGGTGCCGAAACGTTATGTCATTTTAACTATGCCTTAATAAATTTGGAATATTTTAATAAGACCAATGAGTGCCTGCATTCTGTGGAATACTTTTATATATATATATATATATATATATATATATATATATATATATATATATATACATACATATATATATATATATATATATATATATATATATATATACATACACAGGTATAATGAGTTACATTATCAGAATGATATAGAGGTTCCATAATATTTATTGTGTCTAAAGACACAATACACTTTGTGGGTACACTACTGAAATAATAATAATAAAAATAATAATAATAAGGATAATATTCACAAAAAACCACAAACCAACCAGAATAACACACATCTCCCTCATTGCAATAGCTTTAAAAGGTCACTTCTTTTTCCTGATAAACCTGTGGTTTCCCTACCCATCCCCTACTTTCCACGCCAAACCAGAATAAACACAAATATTTTCTTTATCTTTCAGGCTTCCTGCTACAAACGCAGCTTAGATATAGGCCGTGAGGTGACTTTCACTTTAATTTCCCATCATGGAGAACATCTTATGTTTCCCTGTTTATCTTACCAAAGGGTTTATTAAGGACTCTCCTACATTATAACACTCATAAGGTTACACATTTCTGTATGCAACAGGGTCAAAAGAACCTATTTCATGCCTAGTATTCATCTATTGTTCACAACAGCATCATTTTTATAATGTGATTACATATGAGTAGTGAGTAACTTCTTTACATTATAAATATTTAGTTACATCATTTATCAATTCAACTTCTGTAGAATAAAATACCATATGGTTGGTGAGTAATCTTTTTTTATATTACCCCTATGATATGAAGCAATATCTTAGTTAAAGTCCAAGAGCGGCCTACTTCAAAGTTTTTATGGGGACTCTAAAGAAGAAGAAAAAATGTATGCTTACCTGATACATTTCTTTCTTTCCAGACATGGAGAGTCCACAAATTCATTTCAATTACTAGTGGGATATTCACTCCTGGCCAGCAGGAGGAGGCAAAGAGCACCCCAGCAGAGCTGTTAAGTGTCACTTCCCTTACCCATAATCCCCAGTCATTCGGCCGAAGGAAAATGAAAAAAGAAGATTGTGATGAGAGTAGGATGTGATGTCACTAGTTTGGGGCGGGGCTTAGGTCCGGTGTCTGTGTCGCAGTTAGTTTAGTACAATCAACCTGACTAGATGTGTATTGCTATGCTCTGCAATAAAATAGAGTTGTACCATCATTGCTGTGTCCTGCATATGCCCTGCATCTCATGACATGGTGTCAGAAGTTCTGGACTACGCTTCTGTTTCTGATGATGACGATGTCAAAGTTTACCCCACCTGAGCCTTTTGACTTCTCTCAGCCTGCAGCTTGGCCCACATGGCGTCAGCGGTTTCAGCGCTTCAGGATTGCTTCCAAACTGAACAAGGAGAGTGGTGATGTACAAGTTAATTCTCTTTTATACTCTAGGGGGAAAGATGTGGAGCCAGTGTTCAATGCTTTTACTTTCCAAGAAGGGGAAGAATTTAACTTTAATATAGTTATGGATAAACTTAATGCCCACTTTGTGCCCAAAAGAAATGTGATTCATGAGAGAGCTTGTTTTCACAAACGTAATCAGCGTGTGGGAGAATCTGTGGAGTCATTTGTGCGCATCCTGTATGAATTAGCTGAATTCTGTGAGTTTGGTGTTGCTAAAGAAGAGCAAATCAGAGACAGAATAGTTATTGGAATTGCAGATGCTGAAGTCTCACTGAAGCTGCAGTTAGATTAGATGGGGCTATTAGGATGGCCCGCCAGAGTGAACTGGTGAAAAAGCAAAGTGCTGATCTTAGGTCTGAGAGTATTGTGGATGAAGTGCAACAGTCTAGGAAAACTGCTAGTGAAAGGCACAGTGTGAGCGGTAGATCTAAAGTACTGGAAAGGCCTAGAAGTGGATGGGGCGCAACATGCCCGATGCACGCGGTGCTACCGTGCCCATGATCAGAGTGTTATATGCCCGGCCAGAGATAAAAGATGCAGAAAATGTAACAGAATGGGCCATTTTGAAGTGGTGTGTAAAACTGAATACATTAAGGAGATGCAGGTGGACGGTGACCAGGAGGGTCAGGAAGTGTCTTTTGTGGGGTCCGTTGTGGAACGGCCAAGTTTGGAGGAAGATTGGAAAGTTACTTTTACTGTAATGGGAGACAAAGTTGATTTTAAGATTGACACAGGAGCAGATATCACTGTAATGTCTTTTGCTGAATTTATGAAACTGCCTCAACAGCCCCAGCTGGCGAAGGTTACTACAAATGTCCATAGTCCTGGTGGCCGCATTGATTGTGCGAGTTAATTTCTTGCCAGCTGTGAGTACAAGCAAGTTCACCATGTGGGTGCATGTGATTCGGTCAGTGTGTTAACAATTTATTGAGCAGAAAAGCAGCCTGTGACTTGGGCCTCGTAGCCAGAGTGAATGAGATTTCCGAAGATATGTTTGACGAGTTGGGCCTACTGAATTGCAAACCAGTCCGTATAGCACTTAAGTGACGCAGTCCCATACAGTATTTCTACTCCTCGTAGAATTCCGTTCCCGCTCATGCCTCAAGTGGAGAAAGAGCTTACGCGCATGAAGTCTATGGGGGTTATTGAAGAGGTTGTTGAAGCAACTGATTGGTGTGCCCCCATTGTTCCAGTTGCAAAGAAAAACGGAAAGGTGCGCATCTGTGTGGACCTGAAAAGGTTGAATGAGGCAGTGAAGAGAGAGAGATTTGTGCTGCCGACATTAGAAGATATAGCTCCGAAGTTGGCTGGGGCGAAGTTCTTTTCCACATTAGACGCTTCTAGCGGCTTTTGGCAGATCCCCCTGGATCCAAAGTGCCGCAAACTGACTACCTTTATCACACCGGTAGGTCGGTTCTGCTTCTGCAGACTCCCCTTTGGGATATCCTCCGCTCATGAAATCTTTCAAAGGGAAATGAGTTCTCTCCTGAGTGACCACGTGGGCACAGCAGTCGTCATGGACGACATTCTGGTGTATGGGTCTACAGTGGAGGAGCATGATCAGTGTTTGAGTTGTGTGCTACAGGCTATCAAAGAGTCTGGGCTGAAGCTGAACAAAGAAAAATGTCATTTTAGGAAAACTGAATTATGCTACTTTGGGCATATCATCAACGGGGATGGCATCAAGCCAGACCCCGAGAAAATTCGGGCTATTGAACAGATGAAAAGCCCTTCTGATGTACATGAGCTGAGACAGATATTGGGCCTTGTAAATTACGTGGGCATGTTTCTTCCAGATTTATCAACAGTTTTACACCCTGTCACAGAGTTGCTTAAGAAAGACGTTGCCTGGGTCAGGCAGTGCATGTGCCGGGGAAACAACTGGTTGTGGCAGATACACTATCCAGGCTCCCGCTGGCTGCTGCTGAAGAATCCTCCACAGAATCGGATGTGAAAGTGTATGTTGATTCAGTTCTGGCCTCTAAGTCCATTTCTTCGAGGAAACTGGAAGAGATAAAGAAAGAGACATATTTGGACACAGATCTGCAAGAAGTTATAAAGTACATAAAAGAAGGCTGGCCCGAGAGCCGGGCAGCCTGGATGTCTTTAAGTGCTTACCAGCCAGAGAGGTCGCAGCTCACGGAGCTGGAGGGGTTGGTGCTGTTCCAAGACCGCATTGTAATTCCTGTCAGCATGAGGAAGGAGATGTTAAACAGGATTCATGATGGCCACTTAGGCATTACAAAGTGCAGAGAAAGGGCAGCTACTGCTGTGTGGTGGCCTGGGATCAGCTCCGACATTGCAAATCATGTGTCTAAATGTGCCTTTTGCCGGGAACGCCGGCCTACTCAGAGAAGGGAGCCCTTGATGTCTACTCCGCTGCCTGCGGGGCCGTGGCAGAAAATAGCTGCTGATTTGTGTGAACTGCACGGGAAAAAGTTTCTTGTTGTGATCGACTACTATTCCAGGTATTTGGAAATTGCACCCCTGAATGATATCACAAGTCAGGCCGTTATCATTTGCCTGAAGAGCTTGTTCGCCCGCTGGGGCATTCCAATGGAGCTAGTGAGTGATAATGGTATGCAGTTCGCTTCTACAGAGTTCAGTGCTTTCAGCAGGGAGTATGATTTTGTACATTCCAAGTCAAGTCCACAATATCCGCAGGCCAACGGAATGGCTGAAAGGGCAGTTCAAACAACAAAATTAATTCTAAAGCAATCTGAGCCGTACCTAGCCCTCTTGTCATACAGGGCGATGCCCATTCAAGCCACCGGGTTTAGCCCGGCACAGCTGATGCTAGGACGCCAGATTCGCACCACTTTACCCTCAGTGGGTGTCTTCAAGCCGCCTGGCCCTGTTCCTCGGGACGAAGTCCTTAGGAGGGATGAAGAGGCCAAAAAGGGTTATCGTTTCTTCTATGACAGGAGACATTCTGTCAGGCCTTTACAGGAACTGAAAGCGGGCCAAAGTGTCAGAATTAAACTGTCCTTACGGAGGGAGGGACGGTTACACGCCGTAACCGAAGACATCTTCAGCCTGTACCTGAGAGTCTGGAACCGGATACCTCAGTACCACCGCCGGTGGGATCCCCTGTTCTAAGAGAGGTGCCTTCAAGTCAGCAAGATCACAGCGGGGATATATCCTTGCCTCCAGCAGACTCTAATTAACCATCTTCTGTATCAGAGGACAGTTCATGCAAAGTTACATCAAGCGGAAGAGTGGTGAAACTTCCGGCCCGATATAGGGACTGACTTTAGCTAGAACAGTGACTGGAAGTATGGGCAGAATAATCCCATGGTCACTGTGGACTAGGGTAGTCTACCCCGATGTCCAAGTCAGGATGTAATTTACTTGTTTATGTTTTCTAACCTATTTGTTTATATAATGTTTGGAAAAATGTTGTTGTATACTCTGTTCGTATACCTTGTTATTTGTTATATGCAAATGTATGCTTCGCCTTTGAAAAAGGGGAAGATGTGATGAGAGCAGGATGTGATGTCACTAGTTTGGGGGCGGGGCTTAGGTCCAGTGTCTGTGTCGCAGTTAGTTTAGTACAATCAACCTGACCAGATGTGTATTGCTATGCTCTGCAATAAAATAGAGTTGTACCATCATTGCTGTGTCCTGCATATGTCCTGCATCTCATGACACAGATAACACAAGGGTATAGAGATGCCTGAGGTTTATACCAAAAACTATGCCATCTTAAAATAAAATAAGGGCGGGTCGTGAACTCTCCATGCCTAGAAAGAAAGGAATTTATCAGGTAAGCATAAATTTTGTTTTCTTTCCTATGGCATGGAAAGTCCACAAAACATTCTAATTACTAGTGGGAACCAATACCCAAGCTAGAGAACACAGAATGAAAGGGAGGGAGACCAAGACAGGCGGACCTAAACAGAAGGCACCACCGCTTGAAGAACTTTTCTCCCAAATGAAGCCTCAGCTGAGGCAAAAGTATGCAAAGAGGACCATGTTGCCGCCTTGCAGGTTTGCTCCACAGATACTTCATTTTTGAAAGCCCAAGAAGAAGAGACAGCCCTAGTAGAATGAGCTGTAATTCAATCAGGAGGCTGATGTCCAGTAGTCTCGTATGCTAATCTGATAACACTTCTCAACCAGAGAGAAAGAGTAGTAGAAGTAGCCTTCTTACCCTTACGCTTTCCAGCAAAAACAACGAACAGGGCAGAAGACTGGCGAAAAACTTTAGTTGCTTGTAGATCAAATTTTAGAGCATGCACAACATCCAGGTTGTGTAACAGACGTTCCTTCTGACAAGAAAAATTCAGACAAAAAGAAGGAAGAACAATTTCTTGATTGATGTTGTGTGCAAACCTCAGGAACTTGTGATGATCTCTGTGGATAGGAATATGAAGATATGCATCCTTTAAGTCCACGGTAGTCATATATTGACCCTCCTGGATCAATGGAAGAATTGTCCGAATAGTGGAGAGGTCTTTTACACAACGTAAGAACGCCTCTCTTTTTATCTGGTCTACAGAAAATCGTGAAAGAAGAAACCTTCCCCTTGGGAAGGAATTTTTGAACTCCAACTGATACCCTTGCGACACAATTTCTAGTGTCCAGGAATCCTGAACATCTCTTATCCAAGCCTGGACAAAGAGAGAAAGTCTGCCCCCTACTAGATCCGGCCCCGGATCAGGGGGCCGCCCCTTCATGCTGTCTTGGGAGCAGCAGCGGGCTTCTTGGGTTGTTTACCCTTGTTCCAGGCCTGGTTGGGTCTCCAGGTGGGCTTGGCTTGTGAATAATTCCCTTCCTGTTTAGAGGAAGGGGGGACTCCTTTGAAATTACGAAAGGAACGAAAATTACTCTGTCGTCCCCTTTTCTTAGATGTCTTATCTTGAGGGAGGAGGTGACCCTTACCTCCCGTAATGTCAGAAATGATTTCTTTCAAGTCAGGCCTGAATAGGGTCTTTCCCTTGAAAGGAATAGCCAAAAGCTTGGATTTAGAGGACACATCTGCAGACCAAGATTTCAATCATAAGGCTCTTCGTGCTAAGATGGAGAATCCCGAACTCTTAGCCGCCAATTTGGTGATCTGAAAGGAAGCATCCGTAATAAAAGAATTAGCCAGCTTAAGGGCTTTAATTCTATCCTGTATTTCCTCCAAAGAAGTCTCAGTCCTAAGAGACTCTTCTAGAGTGTCAAATCAAAAAGCAGCCGCAGTCGTGACTGTTACAATGCAGGCCTCCGGTCGCAATAAAAACCCTTGATGAACATAGAGTTTTTTGAGAAGACCCTCCAACTTCTTCCATGGGGTCTTTGAAAGCACAACTGTCCTCGATAGGAATAGTCGCACACTTCACCAGGGTAGAGATAGCTCCCTCCACCTTAGGGACTGGCTGCCAAGAGTCCCGAACGGTGTCAGCTATAGGGTACATTCTCTTAAAAATAGGGGATGGGGAGAACGGGATACCCGGTCTTTCCCATTCCCTTGCAATAATTTCTGAAATTCTCTTAAGAACTGGAAAAACATTGGAATAAGAAGAACCCCTCAAAGTATTTGTCCATCTTACTCAATTTCTCTGGTGGGACCACAATAGAGTCACAGTCGTCCAGAGTCATCAAAACCTCTCGCAGCAACAGACGGAGGTGTTCAAGCTTAAATCTGAAGGACATGACGTCCGAATCTGTCGGGGGCAATGCACTTCCTGAGTCAGACAGTTCCCCCACAGACAGGGCCTCCATACCCCCCAATACAGAGCCCTGGGAGGGTACATTGGAGATAGCCATCAAAGCATCAGAAGTCGCAGGGACCACATGGGCCTCTGTCCTACTGTATTTGCCTTGTAAAACTGGCAACTTAGATAAAACATAATTTATGTAAGAATTTACCTGATAAATTAATTTCTTTCATATTAGCAAGAGTCCATGAGCTAGTGACGTATGGGATATACATTCCTACCAGGAGGGGCAAAGTTTCCCAAACCTCAAAAAGCCTATAAATACACCCCTCACCACACCCACAAATCAGTTTAACGAATAGCCAAGAAGTGGGGTGATAAGAAAAAAGTGCGAAGCATAAATATAAGGAATTGGAATAATTGTGCTTTATACAAAAAAAATCATAACCACCATAAAAAAAGGGTGGTCCTCATGGACTCTTGCTAATATAAAAGAAATGAATTTATCAGGTAAGTTCTTACATAAATTATGTTTTCTTTCATGTAATTAGCAAGAGTCCATGAGCTAGTGACGTATGGGATAATGACTACCCAAGATGTGGATCTTCCACGCAAGAGTCACTAGAGAGGGAGGGATAAAATAAAGACAGCCAATTCCGCTGAAAAAAATCCACACCCAAAAATAAAGTTTAAATCTTTAAAAGAAAAAAACTGAAAATATAAGCAGAAGATTCAAACTGAAACAGCTGCCTGAAGTACTTTTCTACCAAAGACAGCTTCAAAAGAAGAAAACCCATCAAAATGGTAGAATTTAGTAAAAGTATGCAAAGAAGACCAAGTTGCTGCTTTGCAAATCTGATCAACCGAAGCTTCATTCCTAAACGCCCAGGAAGTAGAAACTGACCTAGTAGAATGAGCTGTAATCCTTTGAGGCGGAGTTTTACCCGACTCGACATAAGCATGATGAATTAAAGATTTCAACCAAGATGCCAAAGAAATGGCAGAGGCCTTCTGACCTTTCCTAGAACCGGAAAAGATAACAAATAGACTAGAAGTCTTTCGGAAATTCTTAGTAGCTTCAACATAATATTTCAAAGCTCTAACTACATCCAAAGAATGCAATGATTTCTCCTTAGAATTCTTAGGATTAGTACATAATGAAGGAACCACAATTTCTCTACTAATGTTGTTGGAATTCACAACCTTAGGTAAAAATTTAAAAGAAGTTCGCAACACCGCCTTATCCTGGTGAAAAATCAGAAAAGGAGACTCACAAGAAAGAGCAGATAATTCAGAAACTCTTCTGGCAGAAGAGATGGCCAAAAGGAACAAAACTTTCCAAGAAAGTAATTTAATGTCCAATGAATGCATAGGTTCAAACGGAGGAGCTTGAAGGGCCCTCAGAACCAAATTCAAACTCCAAGGAGGAGAAATTGACTTAATGACAGGTTTTATACGAACCAAAGCTTGTACAAAACAATGAATATCAGGAAGATTAGCAATCTTTCTGTGAAAAAGAACAGAAAGAGCAGAGATTTGTCCTTTCAAGGAACTTGCAGACAAACCTTTATCCAAACCATCCTGAAGAAACTGTAAAATTCTCGGAATTCTAAAAGAATGCCAGGAAAAATGATGAGAAAGACACCAAGAAATATAAGTCTTCCAGACTCTATAATATATCTCCCTAGATACAGATTTACGAGCCTGTAACATAGTATTAATCACAGAGTCAGAGAAACCTCTTTGGCTAAGAATCAAGCGTTCAATCTCCATACCTTTAAATTTAAGGATTTGAAATCCTGATGGAAAAAAGGACCTTGCGACAGAAGGTCTGGCCTTAACGGAAGAGTCCACGGTTGGCAAGAGGCCATCCGGACAAGATCCGCATACCAAAACCTGTGAGGCCATGCTGGAGCTACCAGCAGAACAAACGAGCATTCCTTCAGAATCTTGGAGATTACTCTTGGAAGAAGAACTAGAGGCGGAAAGATATAGGCAGGATGATACTTCCAAGGAAGTGACAATGCATCCACTGCTACCGCTTGAGGATCCCTGGATCTGGACAGATACCTGGGAAGTTTCTTGTTTAGATGAGAGGCCATCAAATCTATTTCTGGAAGTCCCCACATTTGAACAATCTGAAGAAATACCTCTGGGTGAAGAGACCATTCGCCCGGATGTAACGTTTGGCGACTGAGATAATCCCCTTCCCAATTGTCTATACCTGGGATATGAACCGCAGAAACTAGACAGGAGCTGGATTCCGCCCATACCAGAATTCGAGATACTTCTTTCATAGCCAGAGGACTGTGAGTCCCTCCTTGATGATTGATGTATGCCACAGTTGTGACATTGTCTGTCTGAAAACAAATGAACGATTCTCTCTTTAGAAGAGGCCAAGACTGAAGAGCTCTGAAAATTGCACGGAGTTCCAAAATATTGATCGGTAATCTCACCTCCTGAGATTCCCAAACCCCTTGTGCTGTCAGAGACCCCCACACAGCTCCCCAACCTGTAAGACTTGCATCTGTTGAAATTACAGTCCAGGTCGGAAGAACAAAAGAAGCCCCCTGAACTAAACGATGGTGATCTGTCCACCACGTCAGAGAGTGTCGTACAATCGGTTTTAAAGATATTAATTGAGATATCTTTGTGTAATCCCTGCACCACTGGTTCAGCATACAGAGCTGAAGAGGCCGCATGTGAAAACGAGCAAAGGGGATCGCGTCCGATGCAGCAGTCATAAGACCTAGAATTTCCATGCATAAGGCTACAGAAGGGAATGATTGTGACTGAAGGTTTCGACAAGCTGATATCAATTTTAGACGTCTCTTGTCTGTCAAAGATAGAGTCATGGACACTGAATCTATCTGGAAACCTAAAAAGGTTACCTGTGTCTGAGGAATCAATGAACTTTTTGGTAAATTGATCCTCCAACCATGATGTTGAAGAAACAACACAAGTCGATTCGTATGAGATTCTGCTAAATGAGAAGACTGAGCAAGTACCAAGATATCGTCTAAATAAGGAAATACCACAATACCCTGTTCTCTGATTACAGACAGAAGGGCACCGAGAAACTTCGTAAAAATTCTTGGAGCTGTAGCTAGGCCAAACGGCAGAGCCACAAACTGGTAATGCTTGTCTAGGAAAGAGAATCTCAGAAACTGATAGTGATCTGGATGAATCGGAATATGCAGATATGCATCCTGTAAATCTATTGTAGACATATAATGCCCTTGCTGAACAAAAGGCAGGATAGTCCTTACAGTTACCATTTTGAATGTTGGTATCCTTACATAACGATTCAATATTTTTAGATCCAGAACTGGTCTGAAGGAATTCTCCTTCTTTGGTACAATGAAGAGATTTGAATAAAACCCCAGTCCCTGTTCCAGAACTGGAACTGGCATAATTACTCCAGCCAACTCTAGATCTGAAACACATTTCAGAAATGCTTGAGCCTTCGCTGGGTTTACTGGGACACGGGAAAGAAAAAATTTCTTTGCAGGAGGCCTTATCTTGAAGCCAATTCTGTACCCTTCTGAAACAATGTTCTGAATCCAAAGATTGTGAACGGAATTGATCCAAATTTCTTTGAAAAAAGGTAATCTGCCCCCTACCAGCTGAGCTGGAATGAGGGCCGCACCTTCTTGTGGACTTAGGAGCTGGCTTTGATTTTCTAAAAGGCTTGGATTTATTCCAGACTGGAGATGGTTTCCAAACTGATACCGCTCCTGAGGATGAAGGATCAGGTTTTTGTTCCTTGTTGTGATGAAAGGAACGAAAACGATTATTAGACCTAAATTTACCTTTAGATTTTTTATCCTGTGGTAAAAAAGTTCCTTTCCCTCCAGTAACAGTTGAGATAATAGAATCCAACTGAGAACCAAACAATTTATTACCCTGGAAAGAAAGGGAAAGCAGAGTAGACTTAGAAGACATATCAGCATTCCAAGTTTTAAGCCATAAAGCTCTTCTAGCTAAAATAGCTAGAGACATATACCTGACATCAACTATAATGATATCAAAGATGGCATCACAAATAAAATTATTAGCATGTTGAAGAATAATAATAATGCTATGAGAATTATGATCTGTTACTTGTTGCGCTAAAGCTTCTAACCAAAAAGTTGAAGCTGCAGCAACATCCGCTAAAGATATAGCAGGTCTAAGAAGATTACCTGAACACAAGTAAGCTTTTCTTAGAAAGGATTCAATTTTCCTATCTAAAGGATCCTTAAAGGAAGTACCATCTGCCGTAGGAATAGTAGTACGCTTAGCAAGAGTAGAGACAGCCCCATCAACCTTAGGGATTTTGTCCCAAAACTCTAATCTGTCAGATGGCACAGGATATAATTGCTTAAAACGTTTAAAAGGTGTAAATGAATTACCCAAATTATTCCATTCCCTGGAAATTACTTCAGAAATAGCACCAGGGACAGGAAAAACTTCTGGAATAACTACAGGAGATTTAAAAACCTTATCTAAACGTTTAGATTTAGTATCAAGAGGACCAGAATCCTCAATTTCTAATGCAATTAGGACTTCTTTAAGTAAAGAACGAATAAATTCCATTTTAAATAAATATGAAGATTTATCAGCATCAACCTCTGAGACAGAATCCTCTGAACCAGAAGAAACATTATCAGAATCAAAATGATGATGTTCATTTAAAAATTCATCTGAAAAATGAGAAGTTTTAAAAGACTTTTTACGTTTACTAGAAGGAGGAATAACAGACATAGCCTTCTTAATGGATTTAGAAACAAAATCTCTTATGTTATCAGGAACACTCTGAGTATTAGATGTTGACGGAACAGCAACAGGTAATGTAACAGTACTAAAGGAAATATTATCTGCATTAACAAGTTTGTCATGACAAACAGTACAAACAACAGCTGGAGGAACAGATACCATAAGTTTACAGCAGATACACTTAGCTTTGGTAGCTCCAGCACCAGGCAGCGATTTTCCAGAAGTATCTTCTGACTCAGTTTCAACGTGGGACATCTTGCAATATGTAATAGAAAAAACAACATATAAAGCAAAATTGATCAAATTCCTTAAATGACAGTTTCAGGAATGGGAAAAAATGCCAGTGAACAAGCTTCTAGCAACCAGAAGCAATAAAAAATGAGACTTAAATAATGTGGAGACAATAGTGACGCCCATGTTTTTTTAGCACCAAAAATTACGCCCACATTATTTGGCGCCTAAATGCTTTTGCCGCCAAAAATGACGCCACATCCGGAACGCCGACACTTTTGGCGCAAAAGAACGTCAAAAATGACGCAACTTCCGGCGACACGTATGATGCCAGAAACAGAAACAAAAATTTGCGCCAAAAAAGTCCGGGCCAAGAATGACGCAATAAAATGAAGCATTTTCAGCCCCCGCGAGCCTAACAGCCCACAGGGAAAAAGTCAAATTTTAAGGTAAGAAAAAAATTGATTTATTCATATGCATTATCCCAAATATGAAACTGACTGTCTGAAATAAGGAATGTTGAACATCCTGAGTCAAGGCAAATAAATGTTTGAATACATATATTTAGAACTTTATAAAAAAGTGCCCAACCATAGCTTAGAGTGTCACAGAAAATAAGACTTACTTACCCCAGGACACTCATCTACATGTTGTAGAAAGCGAAACCAGTACTGAAACGAAAATCAGCAGAGGTAATGGTATATAAATAAGAGTATATCGTCGATCTGAAAAGGGAGGTAAGAGATGAATCTCTACGACCGATAACAGAGAACCTATGAAATAGACCCCGTAGAAGGAGATCATTGAATTCAAATAGGCAATACTCTCCTCACATCCCTCTGACATTCACTGCATGCTGAGAGGAAAACCGGGCTCCAACCTGCTGGGGAGCGCATATCAACGTAGAATCTAGCACAAACTTACTTCACCACCTCCATAGGAGGCAAAGTTTGTAAAACTGATTTGTGGGTGTGGTGAGGGGTGTATTTATAGGCATTTTGAGGTTTGGGAAACTTTGCCCCTCCTGGTAGGAATGTATATCCCATACGTCACTAGCTCATGGACTCTTGCTAATTACATGAAAGAAAACTTCTGTAAGAGTGGATGACATAACTGCAGCCATATCCTGCAGAGTGAATGAAGTGGATGCAGTTGAAGAACACGGTGTCACTTGAGCGGGCGTTAAAGGTTGTGACGCTTGTAGAGAAAGTTGAGGCATATCCTGAGTCTCATCAGGCTGAGAAACATCCTTAGATACACTTGCATTAAAGAAAATTTGTTCTTTAAACTGTACATGAGGGACAAAAAGGAATAGGGGGTTCCACATTGGCATCTAAACACAAGTTCAGCCATGACAAACAAACCAGCAATAGCAATATTGGTCATTTTTTAACTTAAAACTAATAAACTAATAAATATAAAAAGCAAACACTTAGAGAAAATGTTTTGAAAAAGTTAATTTATGCTTACCTGATAAATGTATTTCTTTTACGATATGACAAGTGGGATATGGGTTATGGGATATCGCCTCCTGGTCAGCAGGAGGAGGCAAAGAGCTCCACAGCAGAGCTGCATATATAGCTCCTCCCTTCCCTCCCACTCCAGTCATTCGACCGAAGTTAGGAAGAGAAAGGAAAAGCCAAGGAGCAGAGGTGACTGAAGTTTAACAAAAATAAAAACCTGTCTTTAAAAAAAAAACGACACGGTGGGCCGTGGACTTGTCATATTGTAAAAGAAATAAATTTATCAGGTAAGCATAAATTTCCTTTTCTTTCACAAGATATGATGAGTCCACGGATTTCATCCTTACTTATGGGATACAATACCAAAGCTATAGGACACGGATGAAAGGGAGGGACAAGACAGGAACCTAAACGGAAGGCACCACTGCTTGAAGAACCTTTCTCCCAAAAAACAGCCTCAGACGAGGCAAAAGTATCAAATTTGTAAAATTTGGAAAAAGTGTGAAGAGACGACCAAGTGTCAACCTTGCAAATCTGTTCAACAGAAACATCATTTTTAAATGCCCATGAGGAAGCCACAGCCCTAGTAGAATGAGCCGTAATTCGTTCTGGAGGCTGCTGTCCAGCAGTCTCATATGCAACACGGATGATACTCTTCAGCCGAAAAGAAAGAGAGGTAGCCGTAGCTTTCTGACCCCTACGTTTCCCAGAAAAACAAAAACAAATAATGAAGATGTTTGACAAAAATCCTTAGTCGCCTGCAAGTAGAACATCAAGGCACGGACTACGTCCAAATTATATAACAGACGCTCCTTCTTAGAAGAAGGGTTAGGACACAAGGAAGGAACAACAATTTCCTGATTACTATTTTTGTTAGAAACAACCTTAGGAAGAAAACCAGGTTTGGTACGTAACACTGCCTTATCAGAACGGAAAATAAGATAAGGAGAATCACATTGTAATGCTGAAAGCTCAGACACTCTGCAAGCAGAAAAATAGCCACCAAAAATAAAACTTTCCAAGAGAATAACTTAATACCTATGGAATGCATAGCTTCAAACGGAACCCCTTGAAGAACATTAAGAACTAAATTCAAACTTCAAGGAGGAGCAATTGGTCTAAACACAGGCCGGATCCTAGTCAGGGCCTGACAAAGATTGAAGAAATGGAACATCTGCCAGACGCTTGTGCAACAAAATAGACAAAGCAGAAATCTGTCCCTTTAAGGAACTTGCTGACAACCCTTTCTCCAATCCTTCTTAGAGAAAAGAGAAAATCCTAGGAATCCTAACCCTACTCCATGAGTAGCCCTTGGATTCGCACCAATAAAGATATTTACGCCATATCTTATGGCAAATTCTTCTAGCAACAGGTTTGCGTGCCTGAATCAAGGTATCAATGACCACATCAGAGAACCCCTGCTTAGATAAAATCAAGCTTCAATCTCCAAGCAGTCAGATGCAGAGAAATTAGATTCGGATGATAGAAGGGTCCCTGAATGAGAAGGTCCTGAATCAATGGAAGCTTCCACGGCGGCAGAGAGGACATGTCCACCAGATCGGCATACCAAGTCCTGCGAGGCCACGCAAGAGCGATTAGAATCACCGAAGCCCTCTCCTGTTTGATCCGTGCAATCACCCGGGGAAGGAGAGCAAATGGCGGAAAACCATAAACTAGGTTGACCAAGGCACTGCCAAGGCATCTATCAGTTCAGCCATCAGATCCCTGGATCTGACGAGACGCCATCAGATCCAATTCCGGTCTGCCCCACCTGAGAATCAGGGTGGCAAAGACCTCTGGATGGAGTTCCCATTCCCCCAGATGAAACGTCTATCTGCTCAAAAAATCCGCTTCCCAGTTGTCCACTCCTGAGATATAGATTGCTGACAGATAACAAGAGTGAGCCTCCGCCCACCAAATTATCTTGGATACTTCTGTCATCGCTAAGGAACTCCTTGTTCCTCCCTGATGATTGATGTAAGCCACAGTCGTGATATTGTCTGACTGAAATCGGATGAATTTGGCCGAAGCCAACTGAGGCCAAGACTGAAGCGCATTGAATATTGCTCTCAACTCCAGATATTTATTGGAAGTAGAGACTCTGACTGAGTCCACACACCCTGAGCCTTCAGGGAATTCCAGACTGTGCCCCATCCTAGTAGACTGGCGTCCATTGTAACTATCACCCATGAGGGTCTGCGGAAGCACGTCCCCTGGGACAGATGATCTAGCGACAACCACCAAAGAAAAAAATCCCTTGTCTCCTGATCCAGATCTATCTGAGGAGACAAATTTGCATAATCTCCATTCCACTGTCTGAGCATGCTCAGTTGTAGAGGTCTGAGATGAAAACGGAATGGTGTCCATTGCCACCACCATCATTCCAATTACCTCCATGCACTGAGCCACTGATGACCGAGGATTGGACTGAAGGGATCGGCATGTATTCAGAATCTTTAACTTTCTGACTTCTGTCAAAAAGATTTTCATGGATATGGAATCTATTAGAGTTCCCAGGAAAGGAACCCTTTTCCGTGGAATTAGTGAACTCTTTTCTAGATTCACCTTCCACTGTGAGTCCTTAGAAAGGATAGAACAATGTCGGTGTGAGACTTTGTCAGCTGATAAGATGACGCCTGGATCAGAATATCATCCAGATAAGGCGCCACTGCAATGCCCCACGGTCTGAGAACCACCAGCAGAGACCCTAGAACCTTCATGAAGATCCTGGGTGCCGTGGCCAGCCCGAAAGGAAGGGCCATGAACTGAAAGTGTTTGTCCAGAAAGGCAAACCTCAGGAACTGGTGATGATCTCTGTGGATAGGAATATGAAGATATGCATCCTTTAAGTCCACGGTAGTCATATATTGACCCTCCTGGATCAATGGAAGAATTGTTCGAATAGTCTCCATCTTGAAGGATGGAACTCTAAGAAACTTGTTTAGACTCTTGAGATCTAAAATAGGTCGGAATGTTCCCTCTTTTTTGGGAACCACAAAAAGGTTTGAATAAAACCCCTGGCCCTGTTCCTGTTTTGGTACGGGACAAATTACTCTCATAGTGGAGAGGTCTTTTACACAACATAAGAACGCCTCTCCTTTTATCGGGTCTACAGACAATCGTGAAGGAAGAAACCTTCCCCTTGGGAAAGAATTTTTGAACTCCAACTGATACCCTTTCTAGTGTCCAGGGATCCTGAACATCTCTCATCCAAGCTTGGACAAAGAGAGAAAGTCTGCCCCCTCTAGATCCGGTCCTGGATCGGGAGCCGCCCCTTCATGCTGACTTGGGAGCAGCAGCAGTGTCAGGGTTTTTTCCCTGTTGTGTTTGCCATGTGCTGCTGGCAGCCATTTTACTCACCTCTCTTCCTGACTATAGTGCATTGTGGGGGATGCTGCTCATTTCCTACACTTCCTTTTATGGCCAGACTGGTGTGCATCATCCATGTGAGACAGGATGCAGTCTCAGAATTGTGTCATCACTTATTATTTAAAGGGCCTCTGTTCAGTATGCTTTGCCTTTGCGTTGTCTCAGACCTGTTTGTGAGAGTTCCTGTGTATTACCTGGTTGCCTGACGTCCTTCCTGGTTCCTGATCTCTGGCTTGTTCCTGACTCTGCTGTTTTCCTTGTTCCTGATTCCGGCTCGTCTGACTATTCGCTTTGGCTCCTGACTCAGCTCGTCTGACTACCAGCTCTGGTTTTGACTCCTGGCTTGTTATTTGACTTGTGGACTTTTTATTATTTTTTGCTATTAATAAAGGTGTGATTATTTTTGCACTTCTCGTCTCAGTCTGATTCCTGGCACCCTAACAAGAAGGCTTCTTGGATTGTTTATCCTCGTTCCAAGACTGATTTGGTCTCCAGGTCTGATTCCTGGCACCCTGACATTACGCAAAGGCCATGAATCCTGATGCTGCTAATTATCCACCTTTACCTGCCATCATTTCCTGGATGGATGTACAGGATCACCGCTTGGATCAATTTGCACTAGCCCTGCAAACCCTGCTGAAACGCACTGCACATTTGTACCAAAGTGTCCCGCAAGTTATGGCTGCTCCTGTTTCCGCTGCTGCACCTATGCCTACCAGGAGCATGTCCGGTTCTGCACCTCTACCTCAGCGATATGGAGGCGATCCTATTCAGTGTAGAGGGTTTTTGAACCAGGTGGGCATTTACTTTGAGATAGATACAAAAAGACAGTGCGTCATAGTGTAGATAACTCCAATACGTGAAATGGCACAGTGACAACAAACAAGTGAAAATATACTCACAAGTATATTGGCACTCTTTTTAAAAGACGTGCAAATATGCAGGCTGACGTATTCAGCAGTCAGTACGCTGAGGTACAGATGATACAATGTATCGTAGGTGCAGCCGTGGACTCTCCTCCGTCGACAGCCAGGAATCCTCTGTTAACAAACAGTTCAATGTGTGCGGCTTCTAATTGACATGGATAGCTCCGTAAATGCTGTCAATGGTTAGCCGTGCATAGAAAACAATTTAAATTCCCTCCAGGAGACAAGGAAACAAAGGGGCTGAAGAAAGTCTCTGGGTAAAATACAATTGTTATTTATTTGTGAGCTTAAAACGCGTTTCTTGGCCGTAAGCTCCTGGCCGTTTCATCAGGTTAATAACAAACTATGTCTCATGACAAATTTAAAAAGGGTAACAACAGATCTGATTGGTCTATACATAGACGAATAGTAACATTTGAGACAAAACAGATACATAATGGTAAGTAACATGTCTCGCTGTTGGAACGATTTGCCGTAATATACCAACTTCCTAAAAAAGCTTTCTGAAGTGACCCATCTGTATCGGTTATACCTAAAATATCAATAAAACAGATCTCTATATATATGCGTTTAAAAACTGTATGAAAAACATCTATACTCTACGATGGACTAGAATAATCTCTGTATATATGTGTTTAAAAACTGAATGAAAAACATCTATGCTCTACAATGAACTAGAATAATAAACTGACATGTTGCGCTTAATAGATAAAAAAAATGCATTTTTTATGAGGATAGAAGATCTATATAAACAAATATGTATAAAAATATCTAAAAATACAGACAGATATAAGCTGGTTGGGAATACAGACTAAGAATTCGCTAAATGTTCTAATACATTGTTCAAAGGGAAATCGTTGTGATAATACTTTTGGATGATAGGATACAAACCTCTAATTTATAAAAAAAAAAGACTGCAAAACGGAAAAAAACATAATTTATGTAAGAACTTACCTGATAAATTCATTTCTTTCATATTAACAAGAGTCCATGAGCTAGTGACGTATGGGATATACATTCCTACCAGGAGGGGCAAAGTTTCCCAAACCTTAAAATGCCTATAAATACACCCCTCACCACACCCACAAATCAGTTTAACGAATAGCCAAGAAGTGGGGTGATAAGAAAAAAAGTGCGAAGCATATAAAATAAGGAATTGGAATAATTGTGCTTTATACAAAAAAATCATAACCACCACAAAAAAGGGTGGGCCTCATGGACTCTTGTTAATATGAAAGAAATGAATTTATCAGGTAAGTTCTTACATAAATTATGTTTTCTTTCATGTAATTAACAAGAGTCCATGAGCTAGTGACGTATGGGATAATGACTACCCAAGATGTGGATCTTTCCACACAAGAGTCACTAGAGAGGGAGGGATAAAATAAAGACAGCCAATTCCTGCTGAAAATAATCCACACCCAAAATAAAGTTTAACGAAAAACATAAGCAGAAGATTCAAACTGAAACCGCTGCCTGAAGAACTTTTCTACCAAAAACTGCTTCAGAAGAAGAAAATACATCAAAATGGTAGAATTTAGTAAAAGTATGCAAAGAGGACCAAGTTGCTGCTTTGCAGATCTGGTCAACCGAAGCTTCATTCCTAAACGCCCAGGAAGTAGATACTGACCTAGTAGAATGAGCTGTAATTCTCTGAGGCGGAATTTTACCCGACTCAACATAGGCAAGATGAATTAAAGATTTCAACCAAGATGCCAAAGAAATGGCAGAAGCTTTCTGGCCTTTCCTAGAACCGGAAAAGATAACAAATAGACTAGAAGTCTTACGGAAAGATTTCGTAGCTTCAACATAATATTTCAAAGCTCTAACAACATCCAAAGAATGCAACGATTTCTCCTTAGAATTCTTAGGATTAGGACATAATGAAGGAACCACAATTTCTCTACTAATGTTGTTGGAATTCACAACTTTAGGTAAAAATTCAAAAGAAGTTCGCAACACCGCCTTATCCTGATGAAAAATCAGAAAAGGAGACTCACAAGAAAGAGCAGATAATTCAGAAACTCTTCTAGCAGAAGAGATGGCCAAAAGGAACAAAACTTTCCAAGAAAGTAATTTAATGTCCAATGAATGCATAGGTTCAAACGGAGGAGCTTGAAGAGCTCCCAGAACCAAATTCAAACTCCAAGGAGGAGAAATTGACTTAATGACAGGTTTTATACGAACTAAAGCTTGTACAAAACAATGAATATCAGGAAGAATAGCAATCTTTCTGTGAAAAAGAACAGAAAGAGCGGAGATTTGTCCTTTCAAAGAACTTGCGGACAAACCCTTATCTAAACCATCCTGAAGAAACTGTAAAATTCTCGGTATTCTAAAAGAATGCCAAGAAAAATGATGAGAAAGACACCAAGAAATATAAGTCTTCCAGACTCTATAATATATCTCTCGAGATACAGATTTACGAGCCTGTAACATAGTATTAATCACGGAGTCAGAGAAACCTCTTTGACCAAGAATCAAGCGTTCAATCTCCATACCTTTAAATTTAAGGATTTCAGATCCGGATGGAAAAAAGGACCTTGCGACAGAAGGTCTGGTCTTAACGGAAGAGTCCATGGTTGGCAAGATGCCATCCGGACAAGATCCGCATACCAAAACCTGTGAGGCCATGCCGGAGCTATTAGCAGAACAAACGAGCATTCCCTCAGAATCTTGGAGATTACTCTTGGAAGAAGAACTAGAGGCGGAAAGATATAGGCAGGATGATACTTCCAAGGAAGTGATAATGCATCCACTGCCTCCGCCTGAGGATCCCGGGATCTGGACAGAGACCTGGGAAGTTTCTTGTTTAGATGAGAGGCCATCAGATCTATCTCTGGGAGCCCCCACATTTGAACAATCTGAAGAAATACCTCTGGGTGAAGAGACCATTCGCCCGGATGCAACGTTTGGCGACTGAGATAATCCGCTTCCCAATTGTCTATACCTGGGATATGAACCGCAGAGATTAGACAGGAGCTGGATTCCGCCCAAACCAAAATTCGAGATACTTCTTTCATAGCCAGAGGACTGTGAGTCCCTCCTTGATGATTGATGTATGCCACAGTTGTGACATTGTCTGTCTGAAAACAAATGAACGATTCTCTCTTCAGAAGAGGCCAAAACTGAAGAGCTCTGAAAATTGCACGGAGTTCCAAAATATTGATCGGTAATCTCACCTCCTGAGATTCCCAAACTCCTTGTGCCGTCAGAGATCCCCACACAGCTCCCCAACCTGTGAGACTTGCATCTGTTGAAATTACAGTCCAGGTCGGAAGAACAAAAGAAGCCCCCTGAATTAAACGATGGTGATCTGTCCACCACGTTAGAGAGTGTCGAACAATCGGTTTTAAAGATATTAATTGATATATCTTCGTGTAATCCCTGCACCATTGGTTCAGCATACAGAGCTGAAGAGGTCGCATGTGAAAACGAGCAAAGGGGATCGCGTCCGATGCAGCAGTCATAAGACCTAGAATTTCCATGCATAAGGCTACCGAAGGGAAAGATTGAGACTGAAGGTTTCGACAAGCTGTAATCAATTTTAGACGTCTCTTGTCTGTTAAAGACAGAGTCATGGACACTGAATCTATCTGGAAACCCAGAAAGGTTACCCTTGTTTGAGGAATCAAAGAACTTTTTGGTAAATTGATCCTCCAACCATGATCTTGAAGAAACAACACAAGTCGATTCGTATGAGACTCTGCTAAATGTAAAGACTGAGCAAGTACCAAGATATCGTCCAAATAAGGAAATACCACAATACCCTGTTCTCTGATTACAGACAGAAGGGCACCGAGAATCTTTGTGAAAATTCTTGGAGCTGTAGCAAGGCCAAACGGTAGAGCCACAAATTGGTAATGCTTGTCTAGAAAAGAGAATCTCAGGAACTGATAATGATCTGGATGAATCGGAATATGCAGATATGCATCCTGTAAATCTATTGTGGACATATAATTCCCTTGCTGAACAAAAGGCAATATAGTCCTTACAGTTACCATCTTGAACGTTGGTATCCTTACATAACGATTCAATAATTTTAGATCCAGAACTGGTCTGAAGGAATTCTCCTTCTTTGGTACAATGAAGAGATTTGAATAAAACCCCATCCCCTGTTCCGGAACTGGAACTGGCATAATTACTCCAGCCAACTCTAGATCTGAAACACAATTCAGAAATGCTTGAGCTTTCACTGGATTTACTGGGACACGGGAAAGAAAAAATCTCTTTGCAGGAGGTCTCATCTTGAAACCAATTCTGTACCCTTCTGAAACAATGTTCTGAATCCAAAGATTGTGAACAGAATTGATCCAAATTTCTTTGAAAAAACGTAACCTGCCCCCTACCAGCTGAACTGGAATGAGGGCCGTACCTTCATGTGAACTTAGAAGCAGGCTTTGCCTTTCTAGCAGGCTTGGATTTATTCCAGACTGGAGATGGTTTCCAAACTGAAACTGCTCCTGAGGACGAAGGATCAGGCTTTTGTTCTTTGTTGAAACGAAAGGAACGAAAACGATTGTTAGCCCTGTTTTTACCTTTAGATTTTTTATCCTGTGGTAAAAAAGTTCCTTTCCCACCAGTAACAGTTGAAATAATAGAATCCAACTGAGAACCAAATAATTTGTTTCCCTGGAAAGAAATGGAAAGTAGAGTTGATTTAGAAGCCATATCAGCATTCCAAGTCTTAAGCCATAAAGCTCTTCTGGCTAAGATAGCCAGAGACATAAACCTAACATCAACTCTAATAATATCAAAAATGGCATCACAGATAAAATTATTAGCATGCTGGAGAAGAATAATAATATCATGAGAATCACGATTTGATACTTGTTGCGCTAGAGTTTCCAACCAAAAAGTTGAAGCTGCAGCAACATCAGCCAATGATATAGCAGGTCTAAGAAGATTACCTGAACACAGATAAGCTTTTCTTAGAAAAGATTCAATTTTTCTATCTAAAGGATCCTTAAACGAGGTACCATCTGACGTAGGAATGGTAGTACGTTTAGTAAGGGTAGAAATAGCCCCATCAACTTTAGGGATTTTGTCCCAAAATTCTAACCTGTCAGGCGGAACAGGATATAATTGCTTAAAACGTTTAGAAGGAGTAAATGAATTACCCAATTTATCCCATTCTTTGGAAATTACTGCAGAAATAGCATTAGGAACAGGAAAAACTTCTGGAATAACCGCAGGAGCTTTAAAAACCTTATCCAAACGTATAGAATTAGTATCAAGAGGACTAGAATCCTCTATTTCTAAAGCAATTAGTACTTCTTTAAGTAAAGAGCGAATAAATTCCATCTTAAATAAATATGAAGATTTATCAGCATCAATCTCTGAGATAGAATCCTCTGAACCAGAAGAGTCCAAAGAATCAGAATGATGGTGTTCATTTAAAAATTCATCAGTAGAGAGAGAAGATTTAAAAGACTTTTTACGTTTACTAGAAGGAGAAATAACAGACAAAGCCTTCTTTATGGATTCAGAAACAAAATCTCTTATGTTATCAGGAACATTCTGCACCTTAGATGTTGAGGGAACTGCAACAGGCAATGGTACATTACTAAAGGAAATATTATCTGCTTTAACAAGTTTGTCATGACAATTATTACAAACAACAGCTGGAGGAATAGCTACCAAAAGTTTACAGCAGATACACTTAGCTTTGGTAGATCCAGCAGGCAGTGATTTTCCTGTAGTATCTTCTGGCTTAGATGCAACGTGAGACATCTTGCAATATGTAAGAGAAAAAACAACATATAAAGCAAAATAGATCAAATTCCTTATAAGACAGTTTCAGGAATGGGAAAGAATGCCAAATATCAAGCTTCTAGCAACCAGAAGCAAATGAAAAATGAGACTGAAATAATGTGGAGACAAAAGCGATGCCCATATTTTTTAGCGCCAAATAAGACGCCCACATTATTTGGCGCCTAAATGCTTTTGGCGCCAAAAATGACGCCACATCCGGAATGCCGACATTTTTGGCGCAAAATAACGTCAAAAAATGACGCAACTTCCGGCGACACGTATGACGCCGGAAACGGAAAAGAATTTTTGCGCCAAAAAAGTCCGCGCCAAGAATGACGCAATAAAATGTAGCATTTTCAGCCCCCGCGAGCCTAACAGCCCACAGGGAAAAAAGTCAAATTTTTGAGGTAAGAAAAATATGATAATTCAATGCATAATCCCAAATATGAAACTGACTGTCTGAAAATAAGGAAAGTTGAACATTCTGAGTCAAGGCAAATAAATGTTTGAATACATATATTTAGAACTTTATAAATAAAGTGCCCAACCATAGCTTAGAGTGTCACAGAAAATAAGACTTACTTACCCCAGGACACTCATCTACATGTTTGTAGAAAGCCAAACCAGTACTGAAACGAGAATCAGTAGAGGTAATGGTAAATATAAGAGTATATCGTCGATCTGAAAAGGGAGGTAAGAGATGAATCTCTACGACCGATAACAGAGAACCTTATGAAATAGACCCCGTAGAAGGAGATCACTGCATTCAATAGGCAATACTCTCTTCACATCCCTCTGACATTCACTGCACGCTGAGAGGAAAACCGGGCTCCAACTTGCTGCGGAGCGCATATCAACGTAGAATCTAGCACAAACTTACTTCACCACCTCCCTTGGAGGCAAAGTTTGTAAAACTGATTTGTGGGTGTGGTGAGGGGTGTATTTATAGGCATTTTAAGGTTTGGGAAACTTTGCCCCTCCTGGTAGGAATGTATATCCCATACGTCACTAGCTCATGGACTCTTGTTAATTACATGAAAGAAATCATTTTGACTGTTAGTGTGATGATATTGGTCGCTTTGAATATTGCACGTGATATATGGACTGGTGAATGCAATGAATGTTGCTAATTATTAAATAGTCTTGCATAAATAACGAGAAAAAGCTAGAATGATAATAATAATTTGTGGATTCTAGTGAATAGGTTTGTGTATTTAAGCTAATGGAATGAGAAATATATGATGTTTAATATGATAAATGTGAAGGCAAAAACTTGAAATCAATAGAAAATTTCTCTACATGGATCAAATGACTATATATCTGTTATATCTAGTACAGGCAACACTGAAAATACCTCTACAAATAAAGTTGGTCAAGGGTTAACCCATAGTTCAAAGCGGGGGATCTACACCATTAGTGAATATACAATGAAAACATGAATATCCAAGATATGTGTATACACATATATATATATACATGAATACACATGCATATATGCACTCATGTATATATACATATACACACGTTTACACAAATATACAACCTAAAGTGTTACGAAAAACATGAGTCCATGAGCTAATGACATATGGGATATACAATACTACCAGGAGGGGCAAAGTTTCCCAAACCTCAAAATGCCTTTAAATACACCCCTCACCACACCCACAATTCAGTTTAACGAATAGCCAAGCAGTGGGGTGATAAAGAAAGGAGTAGAAGGCATCAACAAAGGAAATTTGGAAATAATTGTGCTTTATACAAAAAATCATAACCACCATAAAAAGGGTGGGCCTCATGGACTCTTGCCAATATGAAAGAAATTAATTTATCAGGTAAGATCTTACATAAATTATGTTTTCTTTCATGTAATTGGCAAGAGTCCATGAGCTAGTGACATATGGGATATCAATACTCAAGATGTGGATCTTCCACTCAAGAGTCACTAGAGAGGGAGGGAATAAAAATAAAAACAGCCATATTCCGCTGAAAAAAATTAATCCACAACCCCAAAAAAATAAGTTTATTTCCATTTTTGAAAGAAAAAAACTTAAATCAAAAAGCAGAAGATTCATACTGAAACAGCTGCCTGAAGAACTTTTCTACCAAAAACTGCTTCTGAAGAAGCAAATACATCAAAACGGTAGAATTTAGTAAATGTATGCCGCTTTGCAAATCTGATCAACTGAAGCTTCATTCTTAAAAGCCCACGAAGTGGAGACCGATCTAGTAGAATGAGCTGTAATTCTCTGAGGCGGGGCCTGACCCGACTCCAAATAAGCTTGATGAATCAAAAGTTTCAACCAAGAAGCCAAGGAAATAGCAGAAGCCTTCTGACCTTTCCTAGGACCAGAAAATAAAACAAATAGACTGGAAGTCTTCCTGAAATTTTTAGTAGCTTCCACATAATATTTCAAAGCTCTTACCACATCCAAAGAATGTAAGGATCTTTCCAAAGAATTCTTAGGATTAGGATATAAGGAAGGGACAACAATTTCTCTACTAATGTTGTTAGAATTCACAACCTTAGGTAAAAATTGAAAAGAAGTCAGCAAAACTGCCTTATCCTGATGAAAAATCAGAAAAAGAGACTCACAAGAAAGAGCAGATAGCTCAGAAATTCTTCTAGCAGAAGAGATAGCCAAAAGGAACAACACTTTCCAAGAAAGTAGTTTAATGTCCAAAGAATGCATAGGCTCAAATGGAGGAGCCTGTAAAGCCTTCAGAACCAAATTAAGACTCCAAGGAGGAGAAATTGATTTAATGACAGGCTTAATACGAACTAAAGCTTGTACAAAACAGTGAATATTAGGAAGTATAGCAATCTTTCTGTGAAATAAAACAGAAAGAGCAGAGATTTGACCTTTCAAGGAACTTGCAGACAAACCCTTATCCAAACCATCCTGAAGGAACTGTAAAATTCTAGGAATTCTAAAAGAATGCCAGGAGAATTTATGAGAAGAACACCATGAAATGTAAGTCTTCCAAACTCTATAATAAATCTTTCTAGAGACAGATTTACGAGCTTGTAACATAGTATTAATCACTGAGTCAGAGAAACCTCTATGACTTAGAACTAAGCGTTCAATTTCCATACCTTCAAATTTAATGATTTGAGATCCTGATGGAAAAACGGACCTTGAGATAGTAGGTCCGGCCGTAACGGAAGTGGCCAAGGTGGGCAACTGGACATCCGAACCAGATCCGCATACCAAAACCTGTGTGGCCATGCTGGAGCCACCAGCAACACAAAAGACTGTTCCATGATGATTTTGGAGATCACTCTTGGAAGGAGAAATAGAGGCTGGAAGATGTAAGCAGGATGATAACACCAAGGAAGTGTGAGTGCATCCAATGCTTCCGTCTGAACATCCCTGGACCTGGACAGGTATCTGGGAAGTTTCTTGTTTAGATGAGAGGCCATGAGATCTATCTCTGGAAGACCCCACATCTGAACAATCTGAGAAAACATATCTGGATGGAGAGACCACTCCCCTGGATGTAAAGTCTGGCGGCTGAGATAATCTGCCTCCCAATTGTGTACACCTGGGATATGCACCGCAGAGATTAGACAGGAGCTGGATTCCGCCCAAGCAAGTATCCGAGATACTTCTTTCATAGCTTGAGGACTGTGAGTCCCACCCTGATGATTGACATAAGCCACAGTTGTGATATTGTCTATCTGAAAACAAATGAACAGTTCTCTCTTTAGCAGAGGCCAAGACTGAAGAGCCCTGAGAATTGCACGGAGTTCTAAAATATTTATTGTTAATCTTGCTTCTTGAGATTTCCAAACCCCTTGTGCTGTCAGAGATCCCCAAACAGCTCCCCAACCTGAAAGACTTGCATCTGTTGAGATCACAGTCCAGGTTGGCCGAACAAAGGAAGCCCCTTGAACCAAACGATGGTGATCTATCCACCATGTCAGAGATTGTCGTACATTGGGATTCAAGGATATTAATTGTGATATCTTTGTATAATCCCTGCACCATTGATTCAGCATGCAAAGCTGTAGAGGTCTCATGTGAAAATGAACAAAGGGGATCGCGTCCGATGCTGCAGTCATGAGACCTAAAACTTCCATGCACATAGCCACTGAAGGGAATGACTGAGACTGAAGGTGCCGGCATGCCGCGACCAATTTTAAACGTCTCTTGTCTGTTAGAGACAGAGTCGTGGACACTGAATCTATCTGGAAGCCTAAAAAGGTGACCCTTGTCTGAGGAATCAAGAAACTTTTTGGTAAATTGATCCTCCAACCATGTTTCTGAAGAGACAACACTAGTTGATTTGTGTGAGATTCTGCAGTATGTAAAGACTGAGTTAGTACCAAGATATCGTCCAAATAACGAAACACCGCAATACCCTGTTCTCTGATTACAGATAGTAGGGCACCCAGAACCTTTGAAAAGATTCTTGGAGCTGTTGCTAGGTCAAATGGAAGAGCAACAAATTGGTAATGCTTGTCTAGAAAAGAGATTCTCAGAAACTGATAGTGTTCTGGATTAATCGGAATATGAAGGTATGCATCCTGCAAGTCTATTGTGGACATATAATGTCCTTGCTAAACAAAAGGCAGAATAGTCCTTATAGTCACCATCTTGAAAGTTGGTACGCTTACATAATGATTCAAAATTTTTAGATCCAGGACTGGTCTGAATAAATTTTCTTTCTTTGGTACAATGAATAGGTTTGAATAAAACCCCAAACCTTGTTCCTGAGGAGGAACTGGCATGATTACCCCTGAAGACTCCAGTTCTGAAACACACTTCAGAAAAGCCTGAGCTTTTACTGGATTTACAGGGATGCGTGAGAGAAAAAATCTTCTCACAGGAGGTCTTACTTTGAATCCTATTCGATACCCCTGAGAGACAATGCTCTGAATCCAATGATTTTGGACAGATTTTATCCAAAAATCCTTGAAAAACCTTAATCTGCCCCCTACCAGCTGAGCTGGAATGAGGGCCGCACCTTCATGCGGACTTAGGGGCAGACTTTGGTTTCCTAAATGGCTTGGATTTATTCCAATTAGAGGAAGGCTTCCAACTGGAAGCAGATTCCTTGGGAGGAGGATTGAGTTTTTGTTCCTTATTTTGACGAAAGGAACGAAAACGGTTAGAAGCCTTAGATTTACCCTTAGGTTTTTTATCCTGAGGCAGAAAAACTCCTTTTCCTCCAGTGATAGTTGAAATAATAGAATCCAACTGAGAACCAAATAAATTATTACCTTGGAAAGAAAGAGATAGTAATCTAGATTTAGATGTCATATCAGCATTCCAAGATTTAAGCCACAAAGCACTTCTAGCTAATACAGCTAAAGATATGGATCTAACATCAATTTTGATATAAAAAATGGCATCACAAATAAAATGATTAGCTTGTTGCAGTAAGCGAGTAATGCTAGAATATGTCAGGATCCAAATCTTGTTGCGCTAAATTCTCCAACCAAAAAGTTGAGGCTGCCGCAACGTCAGCCAAAGAAATAGCAGGTCTGAGAAGATGACCTGAATATAAATAGGCCTTCCTTAGATAGTATTCAAGCTTCCTATCTAAAGGATCCTTAAAGGAAGTACTATCTTCCATAGGAATAGTGGTACGTTTAGCAAGAGTAGAAATAGCCCCATCAACTTTGGGGATTTTTTCCCAAAACTCTATAGATTTTGCTGGTAAAGGATACAATTTTTTAAACCTTGATGAAGGAATAAAAGAAGTACCTGGCTTATTCCATTCCCTAGAAACCATATCAGAAATTGCCTCAGGAATAGGAAAAACCCCTGGGGAAACCACAGGAGGTTTAAAAACAGCATTTAAATGTTTATTAAACTGAACGTCAATAGGACTGGTTACCTCAATATTCAAAGTAATTAACACTTCTTTTAATAAAGAACACATATACTCTATTTTAAATAAATAAGTAGATTTGTCAGTGTCAATGTCTGAAGAAGGATCTTCTGAATCAGATAGATCCTCATCAGAAGAAGATAAATTATTATGTTGCTGGTCATTTGAAATTTCATCAGCTAAATGAGAAGTTTTAAAAGACCTTTTACGTTTATTAGAAGGTGGAAATACAGACAAAGCCGTCAGAATAGAATCAGATACAAATTCTTTAAAATTTACAGGTATATCATGTACATTAGAAGTTGAAGGAACTGCAACTGGCAATGTACTATTACTGATGGAAACACTATCTGCATGTAAAAGTTTATCATGACAACTATTACAAATGACATTTGGTGGAATAATTTCTACACTTTTACAACAAATGCACTTAGCTTTGGTAGAACCAATGTCAGGCAGCAATGTTCCAGCAGAAACTTCTGAGGTAGGATCAGATTGGGACATCTTGCTCAATGTAAGAGAAAAAACAACATATAAAGCAAAATTATCTATTTCCTTATATGACAGTTTCAGGAATGGGAAAAAATGCAAAAGCATAGGCCTCTGATAGAGAAAAAGCAAGAGGCAAACATCAATGGGGTATTGAAATAATGCAAAAATAACCGGAAATGAAACACTCGAGTCGCTAATGACGCCGCCGTGTGAAAGGTCTCGGCATCACGTATGACGCCGGAAATGACGAAGTTGCGTCATAAACGTCTTTTTCCACCCCAAAAAAAAATGACGCAATAAAGTTTAGCATTTGACGCACCCGCGGGCCTAATACCCGCAATAGCAAGAAAGTAGTCAATTGAAAAAAAGACTAAACCCCAGGTAAGAAATACATTTCTTAAATGTTTAAATTCCCCAAATATGAAACTGACAGTCTGCTGAAGGAAATACATGAACCTGACTCATGGCAAATATAAGTACAATACATATATTTAGAACTTTATATAAATGCATAAAGTGCCAAACCATAGCTGAGGTGTCTTAAGAAATAAAAAATATACTTACCAAAAGACACCCATCCACATATAGCAGATAGCCAAACCAGTACTAAAACAGTTATTAGTAGAGGTAATGGTAAATTGAGAGTATATCGTCGATCTGAAAAGGGAGGTAGGAGATGAATCTCTACGACCGATAACAGAGAACCCATGAAAAAGACCCCCGTTAGAGAATTCATCGTATTCAATAGGTGATACTCCCTTCACGTCCCTCTGACATTCGCTGTACTCTGAGAGGAATCGGGCTTCAACAATGCTGAGAAGCGCATATCAACGTAGAAATCTTAGCACAAACTTACTTCACCACCTCCATAGGAGGCAAAGTTTGTAAAACTGAATTGTGGGTGTGGTGAGGGGTGTATTTATAGGCATTTTGAGGTTTGGGAAACTTTGCCCCTCCTGGTAGGATTGTATATCCCATATGTCACTAGCTCATGGACTCTTGCCAATTACATGAAAGAAATGAGTGGATGTAGAGAAAAAAAAGAGTGAATGTATAGAAAAATAATGCGATTATGTTAACAAAAATTGAAACTAAATGTAATAATGGAAAATAATAATAGAAGATGTCGAAAGACCATTCAAAACAACAAATAATAAAAAATAAAATATAAAAAGAATATGAATAAGAAAATTTCTTTTAATTAAAGGCCGCCAGATCTAAATTGGAATTCAGACCTGATGGATACAGAGTGTTAAGTTTGTGTATCCAAAAGGTCTCACGTTGTCTGAGTTGGATAAGTCTATTGTAATCCGTAGAAGGAGGAATATAATCTATTGGATAAAATTTAAAAATATCTGAATTGCCATTATGTTTGGTCAGGCAGTGTTCTGGGATACTGTGTTTTCTTTTTTTCTTTTTACAGTTTCTGCAATTGCGCCAATGTTTTCCCCAGCGTATCTTTACTCTTCTAGAGGTGCGACCCACGTACTGGACCCCACAAATACATTCCAAGACATAGACCACAAAAACGGAATTGCAATTAAAAAATCTGGGAATGTCAAAGACCTCGCCACTAGAAAAAGACAGGAAGTTTTTTTTTGCCTGATGTAATAAATTTACAAGTATTACATCTTTTCTGTCCACATTTAAAAATTCCTATCTGTCCTAAAAAAGAATTAGATATTTTTGTTTTTATTCTAGGCTTGATGTTAGAGTTAATATGTTTTTTTTGGATGTTCACCTAAAAGGTGTTTCAAAATGGGATCTCTACGAACAATATGCCAGTGCTTGTTAATAGTTTTACAGATCTGTTTATAATTATAATTGTATTGTGTTATGAACATTGGATCAGTAAATTTTTGTTCATCAATATTTTTGTTTTGTTTAATTTTTTTCCAGAAGTTTAATTCGATCCAGAAGTCTTACTTTATCAAGGCAGTTGTCTAAAAGGCTTTTTGGGTAACCCTTTTCTACAAATCTCTCATATATTATGAGGCATTGTTGTTCACAAGTATCAGGGTTGGTACAATTACGTCTGATTCTTTCGAATTGGCTATAAGGTATATTTGATAGCCAACTTTTGTGGTGGTTACTAGTGTAGTCAAGGTAGCTGTTGCTGTCAACTTTTTAAAAAAAGTTTTGGAACAAAAGTTCCCATCATTATCCCAACTTAACGTAAGATCCAAGAAATCTATTGTTTTTTTCTTGTATATTTGCTGTAAAAGTCAAACCAATTTCGTTCTGGTTTATATAATTCACAAAAGTGAGAGCTGATGTTTGATCACCATTCCATATAAAGATAAGGTTGTCTATATAGCAGCCATAGAACACCAGACTCGCCCCCGCTGAGGAGTTATAAATATAGGTTTCCTCAAAGATGCCCATAAACAAGTTGGAAAAGCTGGGAGCAAATATGGTGCCCATGGCCGTTCCCTTTATCTGTAAGTAATAGACATCTTGGTAAATAAAGTAATTGTGTTTCAGGATGTATTCTATACACTCCAGAACAAAATCCTTCTGAATATCTGGCATATTATGATACCAATTTAGAATGATAGAAATTGCTTGTATGCCTAAATAATGTGTGATGTTCGAATACAGTGCACTGACATCGCACGTGATCCAAATCATATCCCCTGTGTTATTGATGTTTTTTATTTTATTTAATAGATCTGTACTATCTTTGATATATGGATAAAGAAGTAGCAGTGATAAACAAATCACTGTGCTTCTATAGGAGGCGCTAATATGAACAATTAATACAGAGATACAAGGTTGATATAAATCCCTATATATGCAAGTGATATATTAATAATAAGCAAATATGCAAGTGGTATAGTAATAATATGCAAATAATAAGTAATGGTAAAACAATAGAAAATAAATAAACCAGCCAGATAAAAAAAAGTCCAAAGGATGTCTTCAACGTCCGAAAGCTTGATAGGCCGCTCTCTGTCGTCACCCAAAAGGATGATGCACTTCTATAATGATGAGATAAAAACATAAACAAAGGCGCCACATGTGTAGGTCAATAAAAACAGAAAAAATCCAAACAGCAGCAGAATAAGGGTACTCACAAATGGGGTGGCACTCTGTTGTGCCAGCAGGGACAGGCTGGTGTTCTACAGCAAACCAGCTAGCTGTGTGTCAGATCTCCACCGGATATGTTCAGCGCTGGAGTTCTCTGCTTTTGTGGCCTCTAGCCGGTGTTCCCAGTGTGATATTTCTCCTCAACTGGAGCTGCAGATGGAGCGGGGAGAAGGGCAAAGCTGGGAATACCACAGTTCAAAGAAAAGATTATCTACAGCTTCAGCTCAGCTGTCAGGAACGAAGAATCCGTTCAGTTGAGCTAAAGTTTACGTTTTTTATGCAACCAGTGAAATTAGTCTAGCTACTACTAGATCAGATGAATATCTTCTCTTCTGTCTTCTAGTCATCTAGACCTGGGTAGTAAATCTCTTTAGAATAGACACACACAGAATCCTTGCTGGCTTCACTTGCTGCTACAGTCAAAGTCTAGCTGCAGTTCTAGCTTCTAGCTGAACGGATTCTTCGTTCCTGACAGCTGAGCTGAAGCTGTAGATAATCTTTTCTTTGAACTGTGGTATTCCCAGCTTTGCCCTTCTCCCCGCTCCATCTACAGCTCCAGTTGAGGAGAAATATCACACTGGGAACACCGGCTAGAGGCCACAAAAGCAGAGAACTCCATCGCTGAACGTATCCGGTGGAGATCTGACACACAGCTAGCTGGTTTGCTGTAGAAACACCAGCCTGTCCCTGCTGGCACAACAGAGTGCCGCCCCGTTTGTGAGTACCCTTATTCTGCTGCTGTTTGGATTTTTTCTGTTTTTATTGACCTACACATGTGGCGCCTCTGTTTTTGTTTTTATCTCATCTTTGATATATGATTGCAAGCCTAAAACATATTTTTGTAGAAGTAAATGACATAATATGATAAATTATAGGTAAGATTATCTATCCTAGCAATGATGGGACGACCGGGAGGGTTTGTTAAACTTTTGTGGATTTTTGGTAAGTGGTAGTAGTGTGCTATACTGGGGTTACTAACTTTTAGGATTTTTTTTTCGTTCTTATTCAAAATTTTATCATCTACTCCCTTTTTGATTAATGTATGATATGTACTGAGAAATTGGTTGGTAGGATTTTGTGATAGTACCTTATAGTAATTAGTATCTTTTAAAATTCTGTCTGCTTCTGTGAGATAATCTGAGATATTTTGGATTATAATACCCCCTCCCTTATCGACATCGTGTATGATAATGTTGGGGTTATTGGTCAAGGAATAAATGGCTTGTTTTTCATTTCGTTTCTTATAAAAATTCTTTTTAGAGTTTTAATTTTCTCTAAATCCTCCAATACTAAGTTCTGGAAGATTTCAATGTATTGGTTACATCCTGATGGGGGAGAGAAAGATGATTTGGTTTTTACATTGGTGTGTATCATACCCTCATATAAATGTGTAGTGAAGTTGTCGATCGAACTGTATATAGTGGATACATTGTTCCCATAGTTCATAGTGTCTGTAAGGATACAAAGAGTATTATCATCACAAAGATTTTGTTTTTTAAGGTTCTTTTGAGCAAAATATTTTTGTAAGGACAACTTTCTAGTGAAACAATTAAGATCTACAAACAAATTGAAATTGTTATGTGGGTTTGGTGGACAGAATGAAAGGCCCTGATTCAAATTTCTTTAAGGTTAAAGTATGTGAGGACAAAATGAAAATGCCCTTTTCTAGTTTTTGTAGTTTCTTTTTCTTGACGGTAAGGCCTCTGCCGCTGTCTGTGTGGAATGGTCTTTTTTTGAGGTTCTGTTCGTCTAAAGGGCTCCTGCAATGTTGTGGAGCAATCTCTAAAAAATGTAGAGGTAGAATTGGGTCTAGTGTGTCTTTCTGGAAATATATTATCTTCAGATGAAGAAGAAAGTGGGAAATACGGATTGGTGTGTTGAAGACTACTGTGTGCAATCTTAGGACAACCACTGTCCTCTATTTGGTTTTTATGATGGTGGTGTGATCTAGAATTAGAATAATGGGGTCTCTGTTCATAAGATCTATAGTTATCCGATCCACGGTCTTTCTGATAATGGCTATTGGATTTAAAAGTGTTAAAATCTCTATTAGAACTATCATAATTGGACTGTTGTTGGTTGTAATGATTGTGGTTGTTATAATGTTGGTGTCTATTCCATGGTTTACGTCCATTGTAGTAGTTATTCTTATGTTGATAGTATTGATCTGTGTGATGTTATCTGTCATGTTCTGTCTGACGATATCTATTGGGTGAATAGTGGTATTAGAATGCGGATGTGTAAAAATTTTCGTAGTCCGATTATAATTATATACTTGATCCTTAAGGTAATCATTATTGTCCCTTTCTAGTTTTTTATTTTTAGAAAGCACTAAATCTTCTTGGAATTTATCGGTACGTTCGTACATTCTCTTTAATAAACGTTCATAGTCTGGATTCTCTAAGTGTTTAGCCAGCTCGGTCTGTATTTTCTCAATATTTTGGCTACACTGATCTGATAAAATACGTCTATGTTCAATTAAAATCTTCATAAGATCAAAGGCACAATCACTAAAAATTTTAAACCATTTTTCCAGGAGTTCTGTATCCTCTTTGAAAGAACAGTGTTTGAGGATGCGCAAACCCCTGGGAATTTGTTTAATTTCAATGTATTTCTCTAGAGTGGTTAAATCCCACCAATGTCGTTGTTCTTTAAGGATTTCCTCCTCTAGAGCATAAAAGAGATCTTTCATAGATTTCGTCGAGTCTGAGCCTAGCTCGATAGAATTGGAACCGGCTTGACCCAAAAAGCTAAAAGTGGATCTTTTCTTATTTCTCTCCTCTTTGGACTGCATTTTTCTACAAAGAGTATCAATAAATGTGAAAAAATGAATATATATATATATATATATATATATATATATAAAAGTGAGTGAGTGTATGTGTGTATATATATATATATATATATATATATATATATGTGAGAGGACAAATGTATAAACACGAATGTGTGAACAGGCTGCACTACTATAGACAAACCAGGACAATAAAGAATGAGAAAACAACTATACTGGGAGTATAAGCAATAGAGTGCGCCACAAGGAAAAAAATAGAATTGAATGCTAATTAATGGCAAAAGTCTTAATCTAATAAAAGTGCAAGATACATGTATGTATACAAATCTGAGATATAATCTTAATAGAGATCTATCAGTGGGATGTGCACGTATAGAAACAATTGTTGTACCCACCAATCTTTTCGGGTGATCTATTTATAGTGTTGGTAGAGATCAAATAAATATGTGTGTTATTTGTGAAAAATGTTTTGCTTAAGAGTGTTCACACAAAGGAAATAATATATATATAAATATATAAAAGTGTATGATAATAGCGGAAAGGTTTACACAAATGGAGGCGCAATGCCTCATAAAAAGTAAAAAGAACAAAGTGAATCTAAAACTGATGCACAGATAACGTTATGAAAAACCTTCTTAAATATATAAAAGCTAAGAAAATATTAGTGATTAAAAATAAATGGAAAGAATAATATAAAGTGTCCAACAGTGTGGATCAGTCTCTGATAGAGTGGTGTAGCGAGGCTGCTTGTCTTGAAACTGAATGGTCGGTCAGCACATCTGCAGGATAGATACAAAAAGACAGCGCCTCATAGTGTAGATAACTCCAATACGTGAAATGGCACAGTGACAACAAACAAATGAAAATATACTCACAAGTATATTGGCACTCTTGTTAAAAGAAGTGCGAATATGCAGGCTGACGTTTTCAGCAGTCAGTACGCTGAGGTACAGATGATACAATGTATCGTAGGTGCAGCCGTGGACTCTCCTCCGTCGACAGCCAGGAATCCTCTGTTAACAAACAGTTCAATGTGTGCGGCTTCTAATTGACATGGATAGCTCCGTAAATGCTGTCAATGGTTAGCCGTGCATAGAAAACAATTTAAATTCCCTCCAAGAGACAAGGAAACAAAGGGGCTGAAGAAAGTCTCTGGGTAAAATACAATTGTTATTTATTTGTGAGCTTAAAAAGCGTTTCTCGGCCGTAAGCTCCTGGCCGTTTCATCAGGTTAATTACAAACTATGTCTCATGACAAATTTAAAAAGGGTAACAACAGATCTGATTGGTCTATACATAGACGAATAGTAACATTTGAGACAAAACAGATACATAATTGTAAGTAACATGTCTCGATGTTGAAACGATTTGCCATAATATAACAACTTCCTAAAAAAGCTTTCTGAAGTGACCCATCTGTATTGGTTATACCTAAAATATCAATAAAACAGATCTCTCTCTCTCTCTCTCTCTATATATATATATATATATATATATATATGTTTAAAAACTGAATGAAAAACATCTATGCTCTACAATGAACTTGACCAACTTTATTTGTAGAGGTCTTTTCAGTGTTGCCTGTACTAGATATAACAGATATATAATCATTTGATTTTCTATTGATTTCAAGTTTTTACCTTCACATTTATCATATTAAACATTATATATTTCTCATTCCATTAGCTTAAATACACAAACCTATTCACTAGAATCCACAAATTATTATTATCATTCTAGCTTTTTCTTGTTATTTATGCGAGACTATTTAATAATTAGCAACATTAATTGCATTCACCAGTCCATATATCACGTGCAATATTCAAAGCGACCAATATCATCACACTAACAGTCAAAAGGATCTTTCTTGCATTTTTTCCGTGTTGCGGTCTTTTTATAAATTAGAGGTTTGTATCCTATCATCCAAAAGTATTATCACAACTATTTCCCTTTGAACAATGTATTAGAATATTTAGCGAATTCTTAGTCTGTATTCCCAACCAGCTTATATCGGTCTGTATTTTTAGATATTTTTATATATATTTGTTTATATACATCATCTATCCTCATAAAAAATGCCTTTTTTATCTTTTAAGCGTAACATGTCAGTTTATTGTTCTAGTTCATTGTACAGCATAGATGTTTTTCATTCAGTTTTTAAACACATATACAGGGAGTGCAGAATTATTAGTCAAGTTGTATTTTTGAGGATTAATTTTATTATTGAACAACAAACATGTTCTCAATGAACCCAAAAAACTCATTAATATCAAAGCTGAATAGTTTTGGAAGTAGTTTTTAGTTTGTTTTTAGTTATAGCTATTTTAGGGGGATATCTGTGTGTGCAGGTGACTATTACTGTGCATAATTATTAGGCAACTTAACAAAAAACAAATATATACCCATTTCAATTATTTATTTTTACCAGTGAAACCAATATAACATCTCAACATTCACAAATATACATTTCTGACATTCAAAAACAAAACAAAAACAAATCAGTGACCAATATAGCCACCTTTCTTTGCAAGGACACTCAAAAGCCTGCCATCCATGGATTCTGTCAGTGTTTTGATCTGTTCACCATCAACATTGCGTGCAGCAGCAACCACAGCCTCCCAGACACTGTTCAGAGAGGTGTACTGTTTTCCCTCCTTGTAAATCTCACATTTGATGATGGACCACAGGTTCTCAATGGGGTTCAGATCAGGTGAACAAGGAGGCCATGTCATTAGATTTTCTTCTTTTATACCCTTTCTTGCCAGCCACGCTGTGGAGTACTTGGACGCGTGTGATGGAGCATTGTCCTGCATGAAAATCATGTTTTTCTTGAAGGATGCAGACTTCTTCCTGTACCACTGCTTGAAGAAGGTGTCTTCCAGAAACTGGCAGTAGGACTGGGAGTTGAGCTTGACTCCATCCTCAACCTGAAAAGGCCCCACAAGCTCATCTTTGATGATACCAGCCCAAACCAGTACTCCACCTCCACCTTGCTGGCATCTGAGTCGGACTGGAGCTCTCTGCCCTTTACCAATCCAGCCACGGGCCCATCCATCTGGCCCATCAAGACTCACTCTCATTTCATCAGTCCATAAAACCTTAGAAAAATCAGTCTTGAGATATTTCTTGGCCCAGTCTTGATGTTTCAGCTTGTGTGTCTTGTTCAGTGGTGGTCGTCTTTCAGCCTTTCTTACCTTGGCCATGTCTCTGAGTATTGCACACCTTGTGCTTTTGGGCACTCCAGTGATGTTGCAGCTCTGAAATATGGCCAAACTGGTGGCAAGTGGCATCTTGGCAGCTGCACGCTTGACTTTTCTCAGTTCATGGGCAGTTATTTTGCGCCTTGGTTTTTCCACACGCTTCTTGCGACCCTGTTGACTATTTTGAATGAAACGCTTGATTGTTCGATGATCACGCTTCAGAAGCTTTGCAATTTTAAGAGTGTTGCATCCCTCTGCAAGATATCTCACTATTTTTGACTGTTCTGAGCCTGTCAAGTCCTTCTTTTGACCCATTTTGCCAAAGGAAAGGAAGTTGCCTAATAATTATGCACACCTGATATAGGGTGTTGATGTCATTAGACCACACCCCTTCTCATTACAGAGATACACATCACCTAATATGCTTAATTGGTAGTAGGCTTTCGAGCCTATACAGCTTGGAGTAAGACAACATGCATAAAGAGGATGATGTGGTCAAAATACTAATTTGCCTAATAATTCTGCACTCCCTGTATACAGAGATTCTAGTCCATCCTAGTGTATAGATGTTTTTCATACAGTTTTTAAACGCATATATATAGAGATCTGTTTTATTGATATTTTAAGGTATAACCGATACAGATGGGTCACTTCAGAAAGTTGGTATATTACGGCAAATCGTTCCAACAGCGAGACATGTTACTTACCATTATGTATCTGTTTTGTCTCAAATGTTACTATTCGTCTATGTATAGATCAATCAGATCTGTTGTTACCCTTTTTAAATTTGTCATGAGACATAGTTTGTAATTAACCTGATGAAATGGCCAGGAGCTTACGGCCAAGAAACGCGTTTTAAGCTCACAAATAAATAACAATTGTATTTTACCCAGAGACTTTCTTCAGCCCCTTTGTTTCCTTGTCTCCTGGAGGGAATTTAAATTGTTTTCTATGCACGGCTAACCATTGACAGCATTTACGGAGCTATCCATGTCAATTAGAAGCCGCACACATTGAACTGTTTGTTAACAGAGGATTCCTGGCTGTCGACGGAGGAGAGTCCACGGCTGCACCTACGATACATTGTATCTTCTGTACCTCAGCGTACTGACTGCTAAAAACGTCAGCCTGCATATTCACACTTCTTTTAAAAAGAGTGCCAATATACTTGTGAGTATATTTTGACTTGTTCGCTGTCACTGTGCCATTTCACGTATTGGAGTTATCTACACTATGAGGCGCTGTCTTTTTGTATCTATCCTGCAGATGTGCTGACGACCATTCAGTTTCAAGATAAGCAGCCTCGCTACACCACTCTATCAGAGACGGATCCACACTGTTGGACACTTTACATTATTCTTTCCATTTATTTTTAATCACTAATATTTTCTTAGCTTTTATATATTTAATAAGGTTTTTCATAACGTTATCTGTGCATCAGTTTTAGATTCACTTTGTTCTTTTTACTTTTTATGAGGCATTGCGCCTCCATTTGTGTAAACCTTTCCCCTATTATCATACACTTTTATATATTTATATATATATTATTTCCTTTGTGTGAACACTCTTAAGCAAAACATTTTTCACAAATAACACACATATTTATTTGACCTCTACCAACACTATAAATAGATAACCCGAAAAGATTGGTGGGTACAACAATTGTTTCTATAAGTGCACGTGCACATCCCACTGATAGATCTCTATTAAGATTATATCTCAGATTTGTATACATACATGTATCTTGCACTTTTATTAGATTAAGACTTTTGCCATTAATTTGCATTCAATTCTATTTTTTTTCTTGTGGCGCATTTACTTTGAGATGTTACCTCAGGCGTTTCCCTGAAGGTGGGATTTCTCATCTCATTACTCTCTGACGCAGCTCTTGCCTGGGCTAATCCCTTGTGGGAGACTAATAAACCTGTGATTTCAAATTACCCTGAATTTGTGGCCTCCTTTCGAAGGGTATTTGATGTTCCGGCTCGCTCCTCCTCTGCTGCTAAACGACTCATGTCCATTCAGCAAGGTACAAGATCTGTTGCTCAGTATGCTATTGAGTTCCGTACGCTTGCTGCAGAGGTAGGTTGGAACAATGGAGCCCTTGTTGCCGCCTTCTTTCATGGGCTCTCTGATGCGATTAAAGACGAAGTTGCTGCCAGAGATTTACCAGAGGATCTCGAGGCATTGGTGTCTTTTTTATCCTAATTGACATCAGACTCAGAGAGAGGCCCTCTTTCAAGGAGCGCTTGCGGAAGCCTCCTGTTCCGTTGTCTCCTAATTGTTTGTTCCCACCCATGCCTCCCTCTCCTCAGATGCCTCCTGGTTCCGAGTCACCAGATACTGCTGAGCCGATGCAGTTAGGATTCACGCGTCTCTCCACGGCAGAGAGGGCCTTTAGGAGGAGGGAGGGACTCTGCCTATATTGTGGGTTACAGGGCCACCTTTTGAAGTCTTGTCCTACACGGCCGGGAAACGCTCACACCTAAGGTCCTGTCGGGGGCAGACCTTGGGTGGTTTATCCTCATCCCCGGAACCGCTTAAGGAGAAACCTTTGTTCACGGTTGTCCTTTCCTGGGTGGACTCCTCCATAGTCACTCAGGCTCTTGTTGACTCCGGTGCTGCGGGCTATTTCATTGACAGTGCTTTTGTATCAAAGCACTCCATTCCTGTTTTGCCTCGGTCCGTTCCGCTTGCTATTGAGGCCATTGATGGCAGGCCCCTTCAGCCCGCACTCGTTACTCACGAAACTGCTCCGTTGTCCATGGCTGTTGGGGCTCTCCATTTGAAACCCTCCAGTTCCAGGTGATAAACTCTCCACATTTTCCGGTTGTTCTGGGTTATCCCTGGCTCCAAAAGCACAATCCCAGTCTCAACTGGCGCAGGTCCGAAATTTTGTTGTGGTCCCCACAATGTATTTCCACTTGTCTTCGGAAACCAGTTAAAGTCTTGTGCACTTCTTTGGTATCTCAATAGCCAGAGGAGTACCAAGAGTTCCTAGACGTGTTTGAAAAGGTGCGTGCCGGTACGTTGCCTCTTCACCGGTCTTACGATGGTGCCATAGACCTGCAACCCGGAGCCATTCCTCCTCGGGGCTGGGTGTACCCTCTGTCTGTTGCAGAGAATTGTGCTATGGAGGAGTATGTTGCTGATGCTCTGTGAAGAAAAAGGGTGGCGAGTTAAGACCATGTATCGACTATAGGGGTCTTAATCATCTCACCATTAAGAATGCTTACCCTATTCCGCTCATTACGGAACTCTTTGACCGCCTCAAGGGAGCTACGGTCTTTACTAAACTTGATTTGAGAGGAGCGTACAATCTCATTAGGATTAAGGAGGGCCACGAATGGAAAACAGCATTTAACACCAGGAGCGGGCATGATGAGTATCTTGTAATGCCCTTTGGCCTATGTAATGCTTCTGTTGTTTTTCAGGAATTTATTAATGATGTCCTATGAGATATGTTGCAACAGTGTGTTGTGGTGTACTTAGACGACATCCTCATACACTCACCCACACTTGAGGCTCATCGTTCTGATGTTACACGGGTTCTTCAGAGACTACGTGAGAGCGGCCTGTTTTGTAAACTCGAAAAATGTGAGTTCCATCAGACTCAAGTAACCTTCCTAGGTTATGTTATCTCCGTTGCAGGGTTCTCCATGGATCCTGACAAGTGATCTGCAGTGGCCTCGCCCAGTTGGTCTTCGATCTATTCAACGTTTTTTGGGGTTCGCCAATTACTATAGAAAGTTTATTAAAAACTTTTCTTCCTTGGTCAAACCTATCACAGACATGACCCGTAAGGAGAATGATCCACTCCATTGGTCACCTACTGCCATTAAGGCCTTTGATAGTCTTAAGACTACCTTTGCTGCCGCTCCAGTTCTGGCTCATCCTAACCCTATCCTGCCTTTCGTTCTTGAGGTCGATGCGTCTGAGACTGGAGTAGGTGCCCTCTTGTCTCAACTTCCTACGCCTGACGGTTCCTTGCATACGTGTGGTTTCTTCTCTAAGAAATTGTCTCCAGCGGAGTGCAATTATGAAATTGGCGACAGGGAATTACTGGCCATAATTTTGGCACTCAAGGAATGGAGGCATCTTCTCAAGGGTACTAGCGTGCCAGTGCTCATTCTTACTGACCACAAGAATTTAACTTATCTATCTGAAGCAAAATGTTTGTCCCCTCGACAGGCCAGATGGGCGCTATTTTTGTCTCGGTTTAATTATGTGGTCTCCTGCCTGCCTGGTAGTAAGAATGTTAGGGCTGATGCCCTCTCTCGACAATTTTCGCCTCTGTCCAAGGTGGAGTCTGTACCTACTCCTGTTATACCTCCTGACCATATTTTGGCTACCATACGTACTAATTTGACTTCTCCCTTGGGGGAGGAGATCCTGGCTGCACAAACCAAAGCACCTCCTGAGAAACCTAGTGGTAAGTGTTTTGTTCCTGAGAATCTTCGAACTAAACTTTTTTCACCACTATCCTAAAGCCGCAGGTCACCCAGGCAAGAACCAAATTATTTGGTCTGTCACTCGACAATTTTGGTGGCCAGGTCTTCGTTCTAATGTTGCTGCGTATGTTGCTTCCTGCTCAGTTTGTGCACAGAATAAGACTCCTCGACGTCTTCCTGTGGGTCTTCTTCAACCTATTGCTAATGGTTAGCGTCCTTGGACACATCTTTCCATGGACTTCATTGTCGAGCTCCCTGTTTCCAATGGCAATACTGTTATCCTTATAGTGGTTGACCGTTTTTCTAAAATGTCACATTGCATTCCCTTGATGAAGCTGCCTACCGCTTAGGAGCTTGCTTCAATTTTGCCCGGGAGGTCTTCCGTTTACATGGGTTACCCAAGGAGATAGTGTCGGACCGGGGTAGCCAGATTGTCTCCAGATTTTGGCGTTCCTTTTGAGCTCAAATGGGGATCCAGCTTTCCTTCTCCTCTGCATATCGCCCACAATCCAATGGGGCTGCGGAACGGTCTAATGAAGCTCTGGAACAGTTCCTCTGTTGCTATCTCTCAGATCACCACAATAATTGGTCTGAACTGTTACCTTGGGCAGAGTTCGTAATAGTGCTATTAATGCTTCCTCCAAGTTATCCCCGTTCATGGCGAATTATGGGTTTCAACCATCCTTGTTGCCCGATTCATTCATGTCTCAGGGTATTCCGGCTTTGGAGGAGCATCTCTGGCAACTCCGCTCCACATGGGTGCAGATTCAGGATTGCCTTCATCGTTCTATGCAGCGCCAAAAGTTCCACGCTGATCGTAGGCATCTGCCCGCACCTTCCTACCAGGTTGGTGAGAGAATTTGGCTGTCCTCCCGCAACTTGAACCTTCATGTGCCTTCCAATAAATTGGCTTCCCCTTATGTTGGTCCTTTTCAAATACTCCGACGGGTTAATCCTGTGGCCTACGCTCTTGACCTTCCTCCTGCTATGCGCATCTCCAATGTTTTTCATGTCTCCCTCTTGAAACCATTGGTTTGTAATCGGTTTACCACTGTGTTGCCTCGTCCCCGTCCTATCTTTGTTGACAACCATGAGGTGTATGAGGTCAGCAGCATTATTGACTCTTGTATGTCCAGGGTTCGTGAACAGTATTTGGTTCACTGGAGGTGCTACGGTCCGGAGGAGCGTTCTTGGGTTCCCTCCTCTGATGTTCATGCTTCCGCCTTCCTCCGTGCCTTCCATGCCCGTTTCCTCAATAAGCCTTTTGTCCTCCCGCGGGGGACGGGTCATTGAGGGGAGGGTACTGTCAGGGTTTTTTCCCTGTTGTGTTTGCCATGTGCTGCTGGCAGCCATTTTACTCACCTCTCTTCCTGACTATGGTGCATTGTGGGGGATGCTGCTCATTTCCTACACTTCCTTTTATGGCCAGACTGGTGTGCATCATCCATGTGAGACAGGATGCAGTCTCAGAATTGTGATGTCATCACTTATTATTTAAAGGGCCTCTGTTCAGTATGCTTTGCCTTTGCATTGTCTCCGACCTGGTTGTGAGAGTTCCTGTGTATTACCTGGCTGCCTGACATTCTTCCTGGTTCCTGATCCCTGGCTTGTTCCTGACTCTGCTGTTTTCCTTGTTCCTGATTCCGGCTCGTCTGACTATTCGCTTTGGCTCCTGACTCGGCTCGTCTGATTACCAGATCTGGTTTTGACTCCTGGCTTGTTATTTGACTTGTGGACTTTTTATTATTTTTTGCTATTAATAAAGGTGTGATTATTTTTGCACTTCTCGTCTCAGTCTGATTCCTGGCACCCTAACAAGAAGGCTTCTTGGATTGTTTATCCTCGTTCCAAGACTGATTTGGTCTCCAGGTAGACTTTGTTTGTGAATAGTTACCTTCCTGCTTAGAGGAAGAGGAAGGGGGATTCCCTTAAAGTTTCGAAAAACATAATTTATGTAAGGAACTTACCTGATAAATTAATTTCTTTCATATTGGCAAGAGTCCATGAGCTAGTGACGTATGGGATATACATTCCTACCAGGAGGGGCAAAGTTTCCCAAACCTCAAAATGCCTATAAATACAAGCCCCACCACACCCGCAATTCAGTTTAACGAATAGCCAAGAAGTGGGGTGATAAGAAAGGAGCGAAAGCATCAACAAGGAATTGGAATAATTGTGCTTTATACAAAAAAATCATAACCACCACAAAAAGGGTGGGCCTCATGAACTCTTGCCAATATGAAAGAAATGAATTCATCAGGTAAGTTCCTTACATAAATTATGTTTTCTTTCATGTAATTGGCAAGAGTCCATGAGCTAGTGACGTATGGATAGCAAATACCAAAGATGTGGAACTCCACGCAAGAGTCACTAGAGAGGGAGGGATAAAATAAAGACAGCCAATTCCGCTGAAAAAAGAATCCACAACCCAAATCAAAAAGTTTTAATCTTTATAATGAAAAAAACTGAAAATATAAGCAGAAGAATCAAACTGAAACAGCTGCCTGAAAAACTTTTCTACCAAAAACTGCTTCTGAAGAAGAAAAAAACATCAAAATGATAGTATTTAGTAAAAGTATGCAAAGAAGACCAAGTTGCTGCTTTGCAAATCTGATCAACAAAAGCTTCATTCTTAAAAGCCCAGGAAGTAGAAACTGACCTAGTAGAATGAGCCGTAATCCTCTGAGGCAGGGATTTTCCCGACTCCAAATAAGCATGCTGAATCAAAAGCTTTAACAAAGACGCCAAAGAAATGGCAGAAGCCTTCTGACCTTTCCTAGAACCAGAAAAGATAACAAATAGACTAGAAGTCTTTCTGAAATCTTTAGTAGCTTCAACATAATATTTCAAAGCTCTAACCACGTCCAAAGAATGTAAAGATCTTTCCAAAGAATTCTTAGGGTTAAGACACAACGAAGGGACAACAATTTCTCTACTAATGTTGTTGGAATTCACAACTTTAGGTAAAAATTTAAAAGAAGTCCACAAAACCGCCTTATCCTGATGAAAAATCAGAAAAGGAGACTCACAAGAAAGAGCAGATAATTCAGAAACTCTTCTAGCAGAAGAGATGGCCAAAAGAAACAATACTTTCCAAGAAAGTAATTTAATGTCCAGAGAATGCATAGGCTCAAACGGAGGAGCTTGTAAAGCCCTCAAAACCAAATTAAGACTCTAAGGAGGAGAAATTGGCTTAATGACAGGCTTGATACGAACCAAAGCCTGTACAAAACAATGAATGTCAGGAAGATTAGCAATGTTTCTGTGAAACAGAACAGAAAGAGCAGAGATTTGTCCATTCAAGGAACTTGCAGACAAACCCTTATCCAAACCATCCTGAAGAAACTGTAAAAGTCTAGGAATTCTAAAAGAATGCCAAAAGAATTTATGAGAAGAGCACCATGAAATGTAAGTCTTCCAAACTCGATAAAAAATCTTTCTAGATACAGATTTACGAGCCTGCAACATAGTAATAATCACTGAGTCAGAGAAACCTCTATGACTAAGCATTCAATTTCCATACCATCAAATTTAATAATTTGATATCCTGATGGAAAAAATGAACCTTGAGATATAAGGTCTGGCCTTAATGGAAGTGGCCAAGTTTGGCAACTGGACATCCGAACAAGATCCACATACCAAAACCTGAGCGGACATGCTGGAGCCACCAGCAGCACAAACAATTGCTCCATGATGATTTTGAAAATCACTCTTAAAAGAAGAACTAGAGGCGGAAAAAATATAGGCAGGTTGATAACTCCAATGACAATGACTCCAGTGACAATGCATACACTGCTTTCGCCTGAGGATCCCTGGACCTGGATAGGTACCTGGGAAGTTTCTTGTTTAGATGAGATGCCATCAGATCTATTACTGGAAGCCCCCACATCTGAACAATTTGAAAAAACACATCTGGGTGAAGAGACCATTCTCCCGGATGTAAAGCTTGATGACAGAGATAATCCGCTTTCCAATTGTCTATACCTGGGATATGGACCGCAGAAATTAGACAGGAGCTGGATTTTGCCCAAGCAAGTATCCAAGATACTTCTTTCACAGCCTGAGGACTGAGAATCCCACCCTGATGATTGACATATGCCACAGTTGTGACATTGTCTGTAAACCAATAAACGTCTATCTCTTCAAAAAGAAGCCAAAACTGAAGAACTCTGAGAATCGCATGGAGTTCCAAAATATTGAATGGTAATCTCGCCTCTTGAGATTTCCAAACCCCTTGTGCTGACAGAGATCCCCAGACAGCTTCCCAACCTAAAAGACTCGCATCTGTTGTGATCATGGTCCAGGTTGGATGAACCGAAGAGACCCGTATGTAAGGAAAGTGGTTGAGGTGATTGCTCATATGACACTTGCATTAACTTGTGTGACTTTGCCTTTAAGAGTGTGTGCCTTTAACAGAGTGAAGTACATTATTAATTTCAAAGTAGATGACACTGTATTTCGCTAAGTCATGCTACAGGGGTAAACAACCGATGGATACTAAAGATAAGAAGTCAAAACCCAAACAGAACGAGGGTGTAACTTTGGCAGGGGCCACTCACTGACACTAAAAGAACATCTTGATAACACATTGGTAGAGGGGTTAATGTTAGTTATATGTTAAAGGATTATTATTATTAATTGCAGTGGGCTAAGTAATAAAGTCATTATGGTGTTTAGTTATTAATTATATCTATGTAAAGATTGTTAAAACTATTATTGATGTATTTGACAGAAGTAACTGCATAAGAACATCATAATCAGATGTATAATGTTAAGCAGAAAATATGAAAGATGACGGCATTGAGTTTGGAACACGTGAGGGAAAGTACCTTGGTATTGCCCCTGATAAGCTTGGGTGAGGCTAAAGCAGACTGGCCAGATGTTTTGGGTCACAGCCAACTTTACAGGGAGCGGCCCGGAACTGTTACGTAAGTGAACAGTATAAACAGAGGTACCTGTGGGCCATCTGATCAGGAGACTTGTGACCTGTCGATGAACGCATCTTCAGTGTTGTTTCCCGTTGATCACCTTTTTCTCCTGTTCCAAGATTGCCCAGATGTCTTCTCCAATCGCGCCCCAGGATAGGATGATGCAGCACATGATTACGGTGATGTATTATTTGTTTAAAACTAGCTAGAATTGTTTGAGTAGTAGTATAACATAAGATTGTTATCAGTGGTTGCGCAGGCAACTTAGTTATAATTTTCATTGCTAAACTGTAACTGAAAACTGCATAGATAGGAATAGGATGATTGAAGTATTATAATTGCATAAAGTGTTATAAGCATGAACAGTGGTTTGTGGTTTTTCGTTGTTATAATCATATTGCAGAATAAAACCATTATTGTTATAATAAGCATTGCAAAAAACCTGTGTGACGTGTCAGTTGTTTCCTTGCTGTAGAGTGATATATGACCAGTACATATCCTGAAAAAGAACCTCATAACACCCGTAGAACTATACGATGGTGATCTAACCACCAAGTCAGAGATAGTTGAATATTGGGATTCATGGATATTAAATGTGATATCCTAGAATAATCCCTGCACCATTAATTCAGCATTAAAAACTGGAAAGGTTTCATATGAAAATAAGCAAAGGGAATCGAATCCAATGCTGCAGTCATGAGACCTAAAACTTCCATGCATATAGAGACTGAAGGTTCCGACAAGCTGAACCCAATATAATTGTCTCTTGTCTGTTAGAGACAAAGACATTGACACAATCTATCTGGAAACCTAAAAAAGGTGACCCTTGTCTGAGGAATCAAGGAGCTTTTGATAAAAAGATCCTCCAACCATGTCTTTGAAGAAACAACAGAAGTTGAATCATATGAGATTCTGCAGAACGAAAAGACTGAGCAAGTACCATGAGATCGTCCAAATAAGGAAACACTGAGAACCTTGAAAAGATTCTTAGAGCTGTCGCTTGGCCAGAAGGAAAAGCAACAAATTGGTAATGCTGGTCTAAAAAAGAGAATCTCAGAAAATGAAAATAATCTGAATGAAAACAGAATATGAAGATATGAATCCTGTAAGTCTATTGTAGGCAAATAATGCCCTTGCTGAACAAAAGGCAGAATAGACCTTATAATCACCATTCTGAAAGATGATACTCTAACATGACAATTCAAAAGTTTTCTTTCTTTAGGACAATGAATAGTTCTGAATAAAACCCCAGACCCCGTTCCTGAAACGGAACTGGTATGAATACCCCAGATAACTCTAGGTCTGAAACAAACTTCAGGAAAGTCTGAGCCTTTACTGGAATAGCTAGAAAATGTGAGAGAGAAAAAGACTTCTCACAGGCGGTCTTTACTCTGAATCCTATTCTGTACTCCAATCTAAGAAGTTTGGACCGAATTGAACCAAACAACTTTAGAAAAATCTTAACCTGCCCCCTAACCAGCTAAGCTGGAATAAGGGCCGCACCTTCATGCGAATTTGGGGGCTGACTTTGATCTTTTAAATGGTTTGAATTCATTCCATTTTGAAGAAAACTTCCAATTAAAAACATGTTACTTGGGGAAGAATTAGGATTCTGTTCCTTATTAAGAACAAAAACTAATATAAGCTTAAGATTTACTCTTAGAACTTAATCTTGAAGCAAAAAAACTCCCTTCCCCAGAGTAACAGTTGAAAGTATTGAATCCAATAGTGAACCAAATAATTTATTACCTTGGAAAAATAAAAATCTGGATTTTTAGAAATCAAATTAGCATTCCAAGATTTAAGTCACAAAGTTCTTCTAGCTAAAATAGCTAAAGACATAGATTTAACCTCAATTGTGAAAATATCAAAAAAATGACATCACAAATGAAATTATTAGCATGTTGAATCAACTTAACAATGCTAAACAAATCATAATACGATACTTGTTGCGCTAAAGTATCCAACCAAAAAGTTGAAGCAGTTGCAACATCAGCCAAATAAATTGCAGGACTAAGAAAAGTACCTGAAAATAAAATAATTTTCCTTAGATAAGATACAAGTTTCCCATCTGAAGGAACTTAAAAATAAATACTATTTTCCATAGGAATAGTAGTATGTTTAGCAAGAGTAGAGATAGCCCCATTAACTTTGGGGATCTTTCCCCAAAACTCCAAACTAACTGCTGGCAAAGGATACAATTTAAAAACCTTAAAGAAGGAATAAAAGAAGTACCAAGCCTATTCCATTCCCTAGTATCAGGAACTGGAAAAAAACTCTGAAGAAACCACAGGAGGTTAATAAGCAGAATTTAAATGTTAGCTATTCTTAAAATCAAAAGGACTAGTCTCCTCAATATCCAATATAATCAACACCTTTTCAACAAAGAACGAATGTACTCTATTTAAAAGTAAAAAAGTAGATTTGTTAGTGTCAATATCTGATGATGGATATTTTGAATCAGATAAATCCTCATCAGAGAAGGATAATTCAGTATGTTGTCGGTCATTTGAAAATTCATCAACTAAATGAGAAGTTTAAAAAAGACCTTCACATTATATTAGAAGGCGGGATGGCAGACAAAGCTTTTAGAATAGAATCAGAAAAATAATCCTATAAATTCCTAGGTATATCTTGTACATTAGATGTTAAAAGAATAGAAATAGATAATGCAATAATACTGATGGACTCTGCATGTAAAAATTTATCATGATAACTTATTACAAACCATAGCTAAAGATAAAAATTCATAACATTAAAATAAATTAACTTAGCTTTGGTAGGACTGATATCAGTCATCAGGAATCCAATAGTGTTTTCTGATACAGGAACAGTTTTTGAGATATCTTGCAAATGTAAGAGAAAAAACAACATATAAAGCAAAATATCAATTTCCTTAAATGACCGTTTCCGGAATGGGAAAAAAATGCAAACAAAATAAGCCTCTGAAAACCAGAAGCAGAATGAAATAAAGACTTAAATAATGTCAGAAATCTGGCGCCAAATACGACGCCCACAACTGACAAAATATTTTTTGGCGCCAAGAACATCTGCAACAAACACGAGCGTCATAAATGACGCAACTATGTGAAAATTCTCTGCGCCAACAAAGATGCCGGAAATTACGAAAATACGTCAACAAACGTAATTCTCGCGCCAAAAAATTCTTGCACCAAGAATGAGGCAATAAATTATAGCATTGTGCGCACCTGCGAGCCTAACAGCCCGCAATTTAGAAAGAATGTCAATATGAAAATTGAAAGTAAGATTTTTTTTTTTTTTTTTTTTAATATGCATTTCCCAAAATGAAACTGACAGTCTGCAAAAAGGAAATATACTGATAAACCTGAATCATGGCAAATATAAGTACAAACATTATATTTAGAACTTTACAAATAAAGTGCAAAACCATAGCTGAGAGTGTCTAAATAAAGGAAACACACTTACCAAAAGACACTCATCTACATAAAGTAGATAGCCAAACCAGTACTGAAATGAGAATCAGCAGAGGTAATGGTATATAAGAGTATATCGTCGATCTGAAAAGGGAGGTAGGAGATGAATCTCTACGACCAATAACAGAGAACCTATGAAATAGATCCCCGTTAGGATGACCATTGCATTCAATAGGTAATACTCCCTTCAAATCCCTCTGTTCACTGCACTCTGAGAGGAACCGGGCTTCAACAATGCTGAGAAGCGCATATCAACATAGAAATCTTAGCACAAACTTACTTCACCACCTCCATAGGAGGCAAAGTTTGTAAAACTGAATTGTGGGTGTGGTGAGGGGTGTATTTAGAGCATTTTGAGGTTTGGTAAACTTTACCCCTCCTGGTAGGAATGTATATTATCCCATACGTCACTAGCTCATGGACTCTTGCCAATTACATGAAAGAAATTACTCTGCCTACCATGCTCTTTGGATTGGAGCTGGAACAGAGAAACCTGAAACCTATAATTTCAGTTTAAAAAATGGAAAGAAAAGAAATTAGCCAACTCAAGGGCTTGTATCTTAGCCTGGTACATCAGCCAGGGGAGAGTCTGAGTTAGTAGTATCAGAGAACACATCAGACCAAACGCTGTTTTTGGACAGCTGGTAGTCAGTATAAATCCTGGTGTATGATCCCCTTTAAGATCTCACCGACCCCTAAAGGTAACTTAGAACTCAGAGAGAGGCAGGACTAGAAAGTGTGCCCAGCCTCCAGCAAAGTGGACCATGGAAAAAACATCCTTTTAATAAAAGGGAATGCGGTTCTCCATCCCCATAGAGTGGGAGTCGCCCAGGAAAGCTAAAACCTCCTAAGTCAGAAACGGTAGCCAAGCTAAGACAAAGGAAAAACAACCTCAGGGCCAAATAAAGAGATAATTCAAACTGAGCCTGAGAATTCCTTGACAGAAAATCCCAAAGTATCTTCCTCTTCGTTAACAGGGAAGAAATGTTTGGGATAGCAATTGTTAAACAATCATGCTGATTGAAATTAATTCCTCTAGAAACGTTTACTTCTACATAGGAAAAACTATGATGAATGAAATGTTAGAGGAAGCGCAGGACACTGTAAGTGGGCCATAATTAGATGTGGCATAGGTCGACCACAGTCAACAGACTCCTATAGTAGAAGGAGGCAGAAAAGCAACAAAATCTTATTTGCTTTTTTTTATTGAATAAATCAACACACACGTTACGATCTCTTTAAAAAGAAAGAGTAACACATTTCTGTGTGAACTTATTCCATCCTGAGACATAAAGGCTGGAAAAACAAACAATTAAATAGTAAAAAAATCCTAAAATAAAGACTAACAGATAACTCTGTTACTGTCTCTTTAAATGTAAAAAATCACTAATTTAGTGCATACATGATCCATCCACAATCCCAGGATAACTTAAACAAAGAAAAAGGAAATTTATGCTTACCTGATAAATGTATTTCTTTTACGATATGACGAGTCCACGGATTTCATCCTTACTTATGGATTACGCCTCCTGGTCAGCAGGAGGAGGCAAAGAGCACCACAGCAGAGCTGTATATATAGCTCCTCCCTTCCCTCCCACTCCAGTCATTCGACCGAAGTTAGGAAGAGAAAGGAAAAGCCAAGGTGCCGAGGTGACTGAAGTTTAGCAAAAAATATATAAATACCTGTCTTAGAAATGACAGGGTGGGCCGTGGACTCGTCATATCGTAATATAAATTTATCAGGTAAGCATTAAATTTCCTTTTCTTTCACAAGATATGACGAGTCCACGGATTTCATCCTTACTTATGGGATACAATACCAAAGCTATAGGACACGGATGAAAGGGAGGGACAAGACAGGAACCTAAACGGAAGGCACCACACTGCTTGAAGAACCTTTCTCCCAAAAACAGCCTCGGCCGAGGCAAAGGTATCAAGCCACAGCCCTAGTAGAATGAGCCGTAATTCTTTCAGGAGGCTGCTGTCCAGCAGTCTCATATACAAAACAGATGATACTCTTCAGCCAAAAAGAAAGAGAGGTAGCCGTAGCATTTTGGCCCCTACGTCTTCCAGAAAAAAAAACAATAAGGAAGATGATTGACGAAATTCTTTAATCGCCTGCAAGTAAAACTTCAGGGCACGGACCACGTCCAAGTTATGCAACAGACGCTCCTTCTTAGAAGGATTAGGACACAAGGAAGGAACAACAATTTCCTGATTAATATTCTTATTAGAAACCACCTTAGGAAGGAAACCAGGTTTGGTACGTAAAACCACCTTATCAGAATGGAAAATAAGATAAGAAGAATCACATTGTAAATCTGAAAGCTCAGAAACTCTGCAAGCAGAAGAAATCGCAACCAGAAATAAAACTTTCCAAGATAACTTAATATCTATGGAATGCATGGGCTCAAACGGAACCCCTTGACGAACATTAAGAACTAAATTCAAACTCCAGATTGGAGCAATTGGTCTAAACACAGGCTTGATTCTAGTCTTCTTGGAGAAAAGTTAAAATCCTGGGAATCCTAATCCTACTCCACGAGTAGCCCTTGGATTCGCACCAATAAAGGTATTTATGCCATATCCTATGATAAATCTTTCTGGTAACAAGCTTACGTGCCTGAATCAAGGTATCAATGACCGAATCAGAAAACCCTTGCTTAGATAAAATCAAGCGTTCAATCTCCAAGCAGTCAGCTGCAGAGAAACCAGATTCGGATGATGTTAGGGTCCCTGAATGAGAAGGTCCTGCCTCAATGGAAGCTTCCACGGTGGCAGAGAGGACATGTCCACCAGATCGACATACCAAGTCCTGCGAGGCCACGCAGGAGCAATGAGAATCACTGAAGCCCTCTCCTGTTTGATCCGAGCAATCACCCGGGGAAGGAGAGCAAACGGTGGAAACACATAAGCTAGGTTGAACGACCAAGGCACTGCCAAGGCATCTATCAGTTCGGCCTGAGGATCCCTGGACCTGTATCTCGGGAGTTTGGCATTCTGACGAGATGCCATAAGATCCAGCTCCGGTCTGCCCCATCTGAGAATCAGAGTGGCAAAGACCTCCAGATGGAGTTCCCATTCCCCCGGATGAAACGTCTGTCTGCTCAAAAAAATCTGCTTCCCAGTTGTCCACTCCTGGGATGTAGATTGCTGACAGATAACAAGAGTGAGCCTCCGCCCATCGAATTATCTTGGATACTTCTGTCATCGCTAAGGAACTCCTTGTTCCTCCCTGATGATTGATGTAAGCCACAGTCGTGATGTTGTCCGACTGAAAACGGATGAATTTGGCCGAAGCCAACTGAGGCCAAGCCTGAAGCGCATTTAATATTGCTCTCAATTCCAGAATATTGATTGGAAGTAGAGACTCCGACAGAGTCCACACCCCCTGAGCCTTCAGGGAATTCCTGACTGCACCCCAGCCTAGTAGACTGGCATCCGTTGTCACTATCACCCATGAGGGTCTGCGGAAGCACGTCCCTTGGGACAGATGATCCGGCGACAACCACCAAAGAAGAGAGACTCTTGTCTCCTGATCCAGATCTATCTGAGGAGACAAATTTGCATAATCTCCATTCCACTGCCTGAGCATGCTCAGTTGTAGTGGTCTGAGATGAAAACGAGCAAACGGAATGATGTCCATTGCCGCCACCATCAGTCCAATCACCTCCATGCACTGAGCCACTGATGGCCGAGGATTGGACGGCTCGGCATGTATTCAGAATCTTTAACTTTCTGACTTTCGTCAAGAAAATTTTCATGGATATAGAATCTATTAGAGTTCCCAAGAAAGGAACCCTTGTCTGTGGAATTAGTGAACTCTTTTCTAGATTCACCTTCCACCCGTGAGTCCTCAGAAAGGACAGAACCATGTCTGTATGGGATTTTGTCAGTTGATAAGATGATGCCTGGATCAGAATATCATCCAGATAAGGTGCCACTGCAATGCCCTGCGGTCTGAGAACCGCCAGTAGAGACCCTAGAACCTTCATGAAGATCCTGAGTGCTGTGGCCAACCCAAAGGGAAGAGCCACAAACTGAAAATGTTTGTCCAGGAAGGCAAACCTTAGGAACTAATGATGATCTTTGTGGATAGGGATATGAAGATATGCATCCTTTAAGTCCACGTAGTCATATATTGACCCTCCTGGATCAATGGAAGAATGGTCTGAATAGTCTCCATCTTGAAGGATGGGACTCTGAGAAACTTGTTTAGACTCTTGAGATCTAAAATGGGTCGGAATGTTCCCTCTTTTTTAGGAACCACGAAAAGATTTGAGTAAAACCCCCGCCCCTGTTCATGTATTTGAACGGGACAAATTACTCCCATAGTAGAGAGGTCTTTTACACAATGTAAGAACACCTCTCTTTTTATCTGGTCTAGAGACAATCGTGAAAGAAGAAACCTCCCCTTTGGGAGAGAATTTTTGAATTCCAGTTGATACCCTTGGGACACGATTTCCAGTGTCCAGGGGTCCTGAACATCTCTTATCCAAGCCTGGGCAAAGAGAGTAAGTCTGCCCCTACTAGATCCGATCCCGGATCGGGGGCCGCCCCTTCATGCTGTCTTGGGAGCAGCAGCGGGCTTCTTGGGTTGTTTACCCTTGTTCCAAGCCTGGTTGGGTCTCCAGATGGACTTGGCTTGTGCAAAATTCCCTTCCTGCTTAGCGTAAGAAGAGGGGACTCCATTGAAATTTTGAAAGGAACGAAAATTATTCTGTTTACCCCTTTGTTTAGCTGCTTTATCCTGAGGTAGGAGATGACCCTTACCTCCCGTAATGTCAGAAATTATTTCTTTCAAGTCAGGCCCGAATAGGGTCTTTCCATTGAAAAGAATAGCCAAAAGCTTTGATTTAGAGGACACATCAGTTGACCAAGATTTTAACCATAATGCTCTACGCGCTAAAATGGCAAATCCTGCAATCTTAGCCGCCAGCTTGGCGATCTGAAAGGCGGCATCCGTAATAAAAGAATTAGCCAGCTTAAGGGCCTTAATTCTATCTAAGATTTCCTCTAAAGGAGTCTCGGTCTTAAGAGATTCTTCTAAGGCGTCAAACTAAAAGGCAGCCGCATTTGTAACTGGTAAAATACAAGCCGTCGGTTGTAAGAGAAAACCCTGATGAATAAATAACTTTTTTAGAAGACAATCGAAATTTTTATTCATAGGGTCTTTGAAAGCACAACTGTCCTCAATAGGAATAGTTGTACGCTTAGCCAGGGTAGATATAGCTCCCTCCACCTTAGGGACTGTTTGCCAAGAATCCCGAACAGTGTCAGCTATAGGATATATTTTCTTAAAATTAGGAGAAGGTGAGAACGGGATACCCGGTCTTTCCCATTCACGCGTAATAATTTACAAAATTCTCTTAGGAACCGGAAAAATAGAGTAAGAAGGAACCTCTAAGTATTTGTCCATCTTACAGAATTTCTCTGGTGGTACCACAATAGAGTCACAGTCATCCAGAGTCGCTAAAACCTTCCGAAGTAACAGGCGGAGGTGTTCAAGCTTAAATCTGAAGGACATGACGTCCGAGTCTGTCTGAGGTAACACTTCCTGAGTCGGAAAGTTCCCCCTCAGACAGAAGTTCCCTACCCCCCAAATCAGATCCCTGTGAAGGTAAATCGGAAATAGCCATCAAAGCATCAGAAGTCGCAGGAACCAAAGTGGCTTCTGTCCTGCTGCGTTTGCCCTGCAACACTGGCAACTTGGATAAAACTTCTGTAAGGGTGGATGACATGCCTGCAGAGTAAATGAAGTGGACACGGTTGAGGAACACGGCGTCGCTTGGGTGGGTGTTAAAGGTTGTGACGCTTGGGGAGAAAGTAGCAGCATACCCTGATGCTCATCAGTCTGAGAAGCATCCTTAGACATACTTACAATGTAAAGAACAAATTTTCTTTAATGCAAGGCCCTTTCAGTACATGAGGGACAAAAAGTAAGAGGGGGTTCCACATTGGCATCTAAACACATAGAACAGGTACTTTCCTGAAGTTCAGCCATGTTAAACAGACCAGCAATAGCAATATTAGTCGTTTTACACTTGATATAATTAGCCTTGAAAGTCAAATCTTATAGTAAATTTTTTTAAATAAAAGAAGCCTACTGTGTCTTTAAAAAATAAAAGCGCAATAATTTTTCTGCTTGCAGCAATAATAATTTTGCAACAATAAGGAGCGCTATACAAGACTTAGCAAATACTGCTCCGTTTCAGCTATGTATCAAGTTTAATAAAACTCTAGACACTTGCACCTCGCCACAGCTCTGCTGGGGCGCCTACCTGCCCCCAGACAAACACTGAATCTTCCGTGAGTGGCGCTCCCAAGTCTATTTGTGCCCTTGTATACACAAACTGACTTACGCCACACCGGAGACCTGCTGCCGATCAAGGATCTGGATGACTACTGCACGGCCGAGCGCGCGAAACCAGGCCCCGCCCATCGTGGGCGTAACTCGAGTCTACCAGAGACCCGCATGGGAAGAAAAACATGTCGGTTTTCCCATAATCCCAATAACGAAAAACGCCAATGTGCCCCTTTTAAACACACACTCCCCTGACCTGTTATAAGCTACTACAGATAACGATAGCCCTTGGGGAACAATCCGCATCTCCCAGCTTCAGCCCACACACAGCATACTCAAGTATAATTGAACTGCTCAAAAACACAGTTCATAGGCAATAAAAAAGAAAGGGGTTTAGAATTTTGAGATCCAAGATTGGTCTGAAAGTCCCCTCTTTTTTGGGAACCACAAACAGGTTTGAGTAAAACCCTAGCCCTTGTTCCGCTTTTGGAACTGGGTGGATTACTCCCATGGTATGTAGGTCTTCTACACAGCGCAAGAACACCTCTCTCTTTGTCTGGTTTGCAGACAATTGAGAAATGTGAAATCTCCCCCTTGAGGGAGTCTTTGAAGTCCAGAAGATATCCCAGGGACATAATTTCTAAGGCCCAGGAATCGTGAACATCTCTTGCAAAAGCCTGAGCGAAGAGAGAGTCTGCCCCCCACTAGATCCGGTCCCGGATCGGGGGCTACCCCTTCATGCTGTCTTAGAGGCAGCTGCAGGCTTCTTGGCCTGTTAACCCTTGTTCCAAGCCTGGTTAGGTCTCCAGACTGACTTGGATTGGGCAAAATTCGGGACCACCCTTGAAGTTCCGAAAGGAACGAAAATTATTTTGTTTGGTCCTCATTTTATTTGTTCTATCCTGAGGGAGGGCATGGCCTTTCCCTCCAGTGATGTCTGAAATAATCTCTTTCAGTTCAGGCCCGAATAGGGTCTATCCTTTGAAAGGGATGTTCAAAAGTTTAGATTTTGATGACACATCAGCAGACCAGGACTTAAGCCATAACGCCCTGTGTGCTAAAATGGCAAAACCTGAATTCTTTGCCGCTAATTTAGCCAGTTGGAAAGCGGCATCTGTAATGAAAGAATTAGCCAATTTAAGGGCCTTAATTCTGTCCATAATATCCTCTAATGGAGTCTCCATCTGAAGAGCCTCGAAACAAGAAAGCAGCTGCAGTAGTTACAGGAACAATGCACGCAATAGGTTGGAGAAGAAAACCTTGATGAACAAAAATTTTCTTCAGGAGATCCTCTAATTTTTTTATCCATAGGATCTTTGAAAGCACAACTGTTTTCTATAGGTATAGTTGTACGCTTAGAGAGGTGGAAGTATTGGCGCTTACAGCTAGGATAGATCTTAAGTTTATATAAATTTAAATAAAAAATAATATATATATATATATATATATATATATATATATATATATATAAGTAATACACAGTATAAGTAAATTAAAGGTCTCTAAGTCTCTTAGCAGGTCTGCTATATAATGACAAGCACTCTTATAAAATATCAAGAAAGTTTATTAAAAATAAAGCACAATGTCTAAAATGTCAAGCATATACACAATATAAAATAAGTGGGAAGGGATATGCAGGGCAGTAGAACCTAACTCTAAAGACTAGCTCAAACAAGCAGATTACAGTAGAGAGGTACAATGTCAAGCAGAGCAGTTCCCTAGTTCTAATTAATAAACAAGAAATGAAAATGGAACACTCAGAGGTGTGTATAAATATAACACTTCGACAGTAAAATATAACACTCAGACAGTAAAATCTGGACGTCCAGTATATACAGTTAGAACAAGTTTATATCTAAAAATATGGATATGGAAAAAAGCAGATAATCAGTGTGTTCAGTCTATTTCTCTTAGGCAGCGTAGGTGTAGTATACCACCAATAGTATTTAACGGAGCTTGGTCTTATTGCTCTAAGCTCTCAAATGTAGTTGATCTTGCTCATTTGAGTATTGGATCAAACTAGTGCACATTTGAGAGTGGTACCTTGTATTTCGTTATTAGGAGTAGAGAAGGAGGTTGTCTGTAGTGGAGTTGATCGGTCCTTTACACAGTCTGTGTCCTATATCCGCCTCTTTAGTTACAGGAGCGGTGTCACTGGTAACCAGCTTGGGCTTTGCTGGCGTCTTCTGCTTCCACACGGCAAATCACGTGACGCTGTGTCAGTCGTCAGGTAACGTGTAGCCGTATCAGGTGTCTTTGCCGGTGTCCGCGTACTCTGCTTTCAGTGAAAGCTGGGTTGATCTTTCCGGAATCAATGTGTCAGAATTCTTCCTTCCTGGCTTATGGCTGCGGGCAAATTCTTTCCATAAGAGAAGTGGCAGCAATAAGAGTGGCAGCAATCCTCTTATATTATACAAATAGAGGGTGAGATCTAAAATGTCTCAAAGGTGGATGGTGGTTAACAACTTCAACGCGTTTCTCCCCTTCCTGGGGCTTTTTCAAGAAGTGTTAACCTATCTTCTAAAGCTTCTTAATAAACACCTCATAGGTGTTTCATTGGTCAAATATCCTGTGGGTGTGTGTTTCAATTGTTGAATGACTTTTAAGGTGGTAATTTTTCATTCTAAGCAATAGTATATAGATCAGTGTCTTTTGGATATTTAAGGTGGTATCCTTTAAAATTCAGCAGTAAAAGTATTAAACAGCATTCTCCATATATATATATAAAAATAAAAAATACACACTCGCATCATTAAAAAGGGGGTAGTATATCTATATTAGAGGATTAACAAATAAAGAAATATTGTATAGATGTATACTGGATGTAGAGCAGAATGCTATTTCTTAATCGTACATAAAGGGGCTTAAATCTAGTTCTGAGTTAAGACCTAGAAGGTATAAGGTTTTCATATTGTATATTAGCTCAGCCTCTCTTTTGAGTAGTTTAGTTTCATAATTTCCCCCTCTCCAGTCACGTTTAACTTTCATTATTCCCCAGAAAGAGAAATCTTTAAGTCTATTATTGTGGACATTCCTAAAATGACTATATAGGTGTGTGTCCATCTTTCCCTTTTCTATTATGCATAGGTGTTCCCTTATTCTTTCCCTTAGTGTTCTTGAGGTCTCACCTAGGTACTGTTTTTTACAGCTACACTGTATTAAATAGATGATCCCCTTATCAGTGCACCGTATTGTATCCATAATGGGAAATACTTCACCCGTCTGTGTGGAGGAGTACTGTTTTATTTTATTGCTGTAGTTACATGATCTGCAGCAGTGGCAGGGGTAGAAACCTTTTAGTGTGTTCCCTAACAGATCCTGTTCTTTAAGGGGGGGTTTGTCTTAAACTCACTTGGCGCTAGTAGTGTTTTTAGGTTTCTGGATTTCCTGTATATGAATTTTGGGTTTAGGGTGATTTTATCCCCTATAATTGGATCCTCTCTGACATGGTGCCAATGTTTCTTAATTATTTTTTCTATCTTTTTGTGTTCTCCGTTAAAATTAGTGATAAAGGGAACTGATATTTCATCTATTGGTTGTATTTCGGTATTGTTTTTATCTTTATATTTAAGTAGTGTTGCTCTATGTTTTTAACTTCTTCATAATTTGCCTCTATTAGCGTTTCTTCATAGCCCTTTTCTCCAAATTTTTTGCTCAAAATTTGTGCCTGTTCTTCGTAATCTAATAAGAATAAGAAAAAATTGTTCAAACCTAAGAACTGAGCTCTAGGGATATTGGTTTTCCATTTGGACAAATGGCAGCTATCCGCATGTATAAAATTATTAGCATCCACTTTTTTAAAAAATGTTTTTGTGTTAAATTTATCTGTTTCTAGTGTTATATCAAGGTCAAGAAATGAAATCCTTTCTTTGCTTATTTCATATGTGAAATGTAGTCCTCTATTGTTTGTATTCATAGCTGAAAAGAATTTGGTTAGTGTAGTATCATTCCCTTTCCATAGTATAAGAATATCATCTATGTACCTCTTCTAGGACACCAGGTTTTTCGCCAAGCTATTTGAACCCAGGAAGTCGGATTCCCAATCTCCCATAAATAGGTTTGCATAGCTCGGCGCAAACCTGGTGCCCATCGCAGTGCCTTTTATTTGCACATACATTTTCTGATTGAAGGAGAATGTATTATTCACCAGGATAAATCTAATACTTTCTAAGATAAACTCTCTTTGTTCTTTATCAATAGTGTCATCTCTTGATAAAAAGTTGGCAACAGCTTTAATGCCTAGATCGTGTGCAATATTGGTGTACAGTGATGTTACATCGCACGTAACCAATAGTATATCTCCCTCTATTTTGAGAGTATCTAGTAGTTGTAAGACTTGAGTTGAGTCTTTTAGAAAGGATGGTAGTTTTTTGACGAATTTTTGGAGAAATCTGTCAATGTATTGTGATAAATTGGAAGTTAGTGATTGAATGCCTGAGATTATTGGACGACCAGGGGGTTGTTTAAGATCTTTATGTATTTTAGGTAGAAAGTAGAAAATTGGTATTTTAGGGAATTCTGGGTATATATAGTTATACCAATTTTCTACTTTCTACCTAAAATACAAAGACACCTGATACACACGTTACCTGACGACTGACACAGCGTCACGTGATTTGCCGTGTGGAAACAGAAGACGCCAGCAAAGCCCAAGCTGGTTAACAGTGACACCGCTCCTGTAACTCTAAAGAGGCGTATATAGGACACAGACTGTGTAAAGGACCTATCAACTCCACTACAGACAGCCGCCTTCTCTACTCCTAATAACGAAATACAAGGTACCACTCTCAAATGTGCACTAGTTTGATCCAATACTCAAATGAGCAAGATCAACTACATTTGAGAGCTTAGAGCAATAAGACCAAGCTCCGTTAAATACTATTGGTGGTATACTACACCTACGCTGCCTAAGAGAAATAGACTGAACACACTGATTATCTGCTTTTTTCCCATATCCATATTTTTAGATATAAACTTGTTCTAACTGTATATACTGGACGTCCAGATTTTACTGTCTGAGTGTTATATTTTACTGTCGAAGTGTTATATTTATACACACCTCTGAGTGTTCCATTTTCATTTCTTGTTTATTAATTAGAACTAGGGAACTGCTCTGCTTGACATTGTACCTCTACTGTAATCTGCTTGTTTGAGCTAGTCTTTAGAGTTAGGTTCTACTGCCCTGCATATCCTTTCCCACCTATTTTATATTGTGTATATGCTTGACATTTTAGACATTGTGCTTTATTTTTAATAAACTTTCTTGATATTTTATAAGAGTGCTTGTCATTATATAGCAGACCTGCTAAGAGACTTAGAGACCTTTAATTTACTTATACTGTGTAATACTATATATATATATATATATATATAAAAATTATTTTTTATTTAAATTTATATAAACTTAAGATCTATCCTAGCTGTAAGCGCCAATACTTCCACCTCTCTGTAGCCACAAACCCAAGGGACTTTTAGAAAGGGTCCCTCCTTGTATTTGGCTTTAGGTTATAATTAGCGCTGATTCCTCCTCTACTCCAATAGTTGTACACTTAGCCAGAGAAGAAATAGCTCCCTCCACCTTAGGAACTGTCTGCCACGAGTCCCGCATGGTGTCAGATATGGGAAACATTTTCTTAAAAACAAGAGTGGGAGCGAAAGGAACACCTGGTCTATCCCACTCCTTAGTAACAATATTCACAATCCTCTTAGGGACTGGAAAAACATCAGTGTAAACAGGAACCTCTAAGTATTTATCCATTTTACACAATTTCTCTGGGACCACTATAGGGTCACAATCATCTAGAGGTCGCTAATACCTCCCTGAGCAATAAGCGGAGGTGTTCAAGCTTAAATTTAAAGGCCGTCATATCACAATCTGTCTGAGGGAGCATCTTTCCTGAATCAGAAATTTCTCCCTCAGATAACAAATCCCTTACCCCTACTTCAGAACATTGTGAGGGTATATCGGATACGGCTACTAAAGCGTCAGACGGCTCAAGATTTGTTCTTAACCCAGAGCTGTCACGCTTTCCTTGTAAACCAGGCAGTTTGGATAAAAACTCTGAGGGTTGTATTCATAACTGTGGCCATGTCTTGTAAAGTAAATGAATTTGACGAACTAGAGGTACTAGGCGTCACTTGTGCGGGCGTTACTGGTTGTGACACTTGGGGAGAGCTAGATGGAGAACCCTCATTTACTTCTGTCTGAGAATCATCTAATGCAATATTTTAAGTGCTAAAATATGCTCTTTATAATTTATAGACATATCAGTGCAAGTGGGACACATTCTAAGAAGGGGTTCCACAATGGCTTCTAAACACATTGAACAAGGATTTTCCTTGTTGTCAGACATGTTAAACAGGCTAGTAATGTAACAAGCAAGCTTGGGAAAGACTTTAATCAAAGCAAATAACACTTAGAAAAAACGGTACTGTGCCTTTAAGAGAAAAAAAGCTGCACAAACTCTACAAAACAGTGTAAAAAAGCAGTAAACTCAACAAATTTTTTTCTGTAGTATCATAAAGCCTTAGTAACTGCACAACTATGCAAATAAACTATTAACCCCTTAATGTAAAAACCGGATTGACAAAACGTCAAAACCGGTAAAAAACGTTCAGCACCTTGCCACAGCTCTGCTGTGGCGTCTACCTGCCCTTTAGGAACGATTTGTGGGGGGAAAAAAAACTTCTTTACAGCCCACAAACACAGTAGGAACCTCTGGAGAAGCAGCTGGATGTCTGAGGAAAAGAAACTGTGCAACTGAAGTGCGAAAATAGGCCCCTCCCACCTCACTCAATGTTATGGGGCCTAAAAGAAACAACAGTGTTTCTTAAACTAGCCATGTGGGTTAAAAACCCTTAAACAAGCCACAATGACCCCTTAAAGTCCCTCAAAAAACGTTATATTTGCAATAAAAACAAAAACGTTTTTTCCTACCAGTGTCACCAGTAAATAATGAGCCCTTTATGCAAGCTGGGATTCCTACTAAGTGTCTGAATACAGCTTACCCTTCCCTCATGGGGATATTGCCAGCCTTTTCTAGAAATAACAGTCTGTCTAGAAAAAAATAGACTGAACATACCTCAATGCAGTTTAGCCTGCAAACCGTTCCCCCAACTGAAGTTTTCCTGTACTCTTTAGCCCTTGTGAGAACAGCAGTGGATCTTAGTTACAAAGTGCTAAGATCATAATCCTACTTGCAGAAATCTTCATCCCTTTTCTGCCAGAGTAAAAAGTACTGACCGGTACCATTTAAAATAAACTTTTGCTTGAGAAAATAAAAACTAACATTTTTGTCACCACACTCACCCTTCCTAGTACTTAGAGTAGGCAAAGAGAATGACTGGGGGGTGGAGCTAATATAGACAGCTCTGCTGTGGGTGCTCTCTTTGTCACTTCCTGTAAGGAAGGAGAATATCCCACAAGTATGGATAAATCCGTGGACTTCATACATCTTACAAGAGAAAGGAAATGTATGCTTACCTGATAAATTTCTTTCTTCTATGATATGACGAGTCCACGGATTTCATCCTTACTTATGGGTTATCGCCTCCTGCTCAGCAGGAGGCAAAGAGCTCCACAGCAGAGCTGCATAAATAGCTCCTCCCCCCCCAACCCAGTCATTCGACCGAAGTTAGGCAGAGAAAGGAAAAGCCAAGGAGCACAGGTGACTGAAGTTTAATAAAAACCTGTCTTAAAAAAATGACAGGGTGGGCCATGAACTCATATTGTAAGAGACAAATTTATCAGGTAAGCATAAATTTCCTTTTCTTTTACAAGATATGACGAGTCCACAGATTTCATCCTTACTTATGGGATACAATACCAAAGCTATAGGACACGGATGAAAGGGAGGGACAAGACAGGAACCTAAACGGAAGGCACCACTGCTTGAAGAACCTTTCTCCCAAAAACAGCCTCAGACGAGGCAAAAGTATCAAATTTGTAAAAAGTGTGTAGAGACGACCAAGTTGCAGCCTTACAAATCTGTTCAACAGAAGCATCTTTTTTAAATGCCCATGAGGAAGCCACAGTCCTAGTAGAATGAGCCGAAATTCGTTGTGGAGGCTGCTGTCCAGCAGTCTCATATGCAACACGGATGATACTCTTCAACCAAAAAGAAAGAGGTAGCCGTAGCTTTCTGACCCTTACGTTTCCCAGAAAAAAACAACAAACAATGAAGATGTTTGACGAAAATCCTTAGTCGCTTGCAAGTAGAACTTCAAGGCACGGACTACGTCCAAATTATGTAACAGACGCTCCTTCTTAGAGGAAGGATTAAGACACAAGGAAGGAACAACAATTTCCTGATTAATATTTTTGTTAGAAACAACCTTAGGAAGAAAACCAGGTTTGGTACGTAACATCACCTTATCTGAATGAAAAATAAGATGAGAATCACATTGTAATGCCGAAAGCTCAGAAACTCTGCAGGCAGAAGAAATAGCAACCAAAAATAAAACTTTCCAAGATAACAACTTGATATCTATGGAATGCATGGGTTCAAACGGAACCCCTTGAAGAACATTTAGAACTAAATTAAAAAATCCAAAGAGGAGCAATTGGTCTAAACACAGGCCGGATTCTAGTCAGGGTCTGACAAAAAGATTGAACATCTGCCAGACGCTTGTGTAACAAAATAGACAAAGCAGAAATCTGTCCCTTTAAGGAACTCGCCAACAACCCTTTCTCCAATCCCTCTTGGAGAAAAGATAAAACCCTGGGAATCCTAATCCTACTCCATGAGTAACCCTTGGATTCGCACCAATAAAGATATTTACGCCATATCTTATGGTAAATCTTTCTAGTAACAGGCTTGCGTGCCTGAATCAAGGTATCAACAACCGCATCAGAGAACCCTCGCTTAGATAAAATCAAGAGTTCAATCTCCAAGCAGTCAGCTGCAGAGATATTAGATTTGGATGATGGAAGGGTCCCTGAATGAGAAGGTCCTGCCTCAATGGAAGCTTCCACGGCAGCAGAGAGGACATGTCCACCAGATCGGCATACCAAGTCCTGCGAGGCCACGCAGGAGCAATTAGAATCACCGAAGCCCTCTCCTGTTTGATCCGTGCAATCACCCGGGGAAGGAGAACAAGCGGTGGAAACACACAAGCTAGGTTTAACCACCAAGGCGCTGCCAAGGCATCTATCAGTTCGGCCTGAGGATCCCTGGACCCGTATCTTGGGAGCTTGGCATTCTGACGAGACGCCATCAGATCCAATTTCGATCTGCCCCACCTGAGAATCAGGGTGGCAAAGACCTCCGGATGGAGTTCCCATTCCCCCGGATGAAACGTCTGTCTGCTCAAAAAATCCGCCTCCCAGTTGTCCACTCCTGGAATGTAGATTGCTGACAGATAAGAGTGAGCCTCTGCCCACCAAATTATCTTGTTCCTCCCTGATGATTGATGTAAGCCAGTGTAGTGATGTTGTCTGACTGAAAGAGGATGAATTTGGCCGAAGCCTGAATCGCATTGAATATTGCTCTCAATTCCAGAATATTGATTGCAAGTAGAGACTCCGACCGAGTCCACACACCCTGAGCCTTCAGGGAATTCCAGACTGCACCCTAGTAGACTAGCGTCCGTTGTCACCATCACCCAAGAAGGTCTACGGAAGCATGTCCCTTGGGACAGATGATCCAGCGACATCCACCAAAGAAGAGTCTCTTGTCTCCTGATCCAGATCTATCTGAGGAGACAAATTTGCATAATCTCTATTCCACTGTCTGAGCATGCTCAGTTGTAGAGGTCTGAGATGAAAACGAGCAAACTGAATGTCCATTGCCGCCATCATCAATCCAATTACCTCCATGCACTGGAGCCACTGATTGTAGAGGATTGGACTGAAGGGCTCGGCATGAATTCAGAATCTAACTTTGACTTCCGTCAAGAAGATTTTCATGGATATAGTCTATTAGAGTTCCCAGGAAATAAACCTTTGTCTGTGGAATTAGTGAACTCTTTTCTAAATTCACCTTCCACCCGTGAGTCCTTAGAAAAGACAGAACCATGTCAGTATGAGACTGTCAGTTGATAAGACGCCTGGATCAGAATATCGTCCAGATAAGGCGCCACTGCAATGCCCCGCGGTCTGAGAACCACCAGCAGAGACCCTAGAACCTTCGTTGAAACTGAAAATGTTTGTCCAGGAAGGCAAACCTTAGGAACTGGTGATCTTTGTGGATAGGAATATGAAGATATGCATGCTTTAAGTCCACGGTAGTCATGACACTCCTGGATCAATGGAAGAATTGTCCAAATAGTCTCCATCTTGAAGGATGGGACTCTGAGAAACTTGTTTAGACTCTTGAGATCTAAAATGGGTCGGAACGTTCCCTCTTTTTTGGGAACCACAAAAGGTTTGAGTAAAACCCCTGCCCCTGTTTTGGAACGGGACAAATTACTCCCATAGTGGAGAGGTCTTTTACACAACGTAAGAACGCCTCTTTTTATCTGGTCTACAGACAATCGTGAAAAAAGAAACCTTCCCCTTGGGAAGGAATTTTTTAACTCCAACTGATACCCTTGAGACACGATTTAAGTGTCCAGGGATCCTGAACGTCTCGTATCCAAGCATGGACAAAGAGAGAAAGTCTGCCCCCTACAAGATCCGGCCGCCCCTTCATGCTGTCTTGGGGGCAGCAGCGAGCTTCTTGGGTTGTTTACCCTTGTTCCAAGCCTGGTTGGGTCTCCAGGTGGGTTTGGATTGTGCAAAGTTCCCTTCCTGTTTAGTGGAAGAGGGGACACCCTTGAAATTTAAAAAGGAACGAAAATTACTCTGTCTCCCCCTTAGCTTAGAAGTTTTATCCTGAGGGAGGAGGTGACCCTTACCTCCCGTAATGTCAGAGATGATCTCTTGCAATTCAGGCACAAACAGGGTCTTTCCCTTGAAAGGAATAGCCATCAGCTTGGATTTAGAGGACACATCCGCAGACCAAGACTTTAACCATAAGGCTCTGCACGCTAAAATGGCAAAGCCTGCATTTTTAGCCGCAAATTTGGCGATCTGAAAGGCAGCATACGTAACAAAAGAATTGGCCAGCTTAAGGGCCTTAATTCTGTCCATTATTTCCTCTAAAGAAGTCTCAGTTTTAAGAGACTCTTCTAAGGTGTCAAACCAAAAGGCAGCCGCAGTTTTGACTGGTACAATGCAGGCCGTCGGTTGTAAAAGAAAACCTTGATGAACAAATAGCTTCTTTAGGAGACCCTCCAACTTCTTATCCATAAGGTCTTTGAATGCACAACTGTCCTTAATAGGGATAGTTGTACGCTTAGCCAGAGTAGAGATAGCTCCCTCCACCTTAGGGATCGTCTGCCAAGAGTCCCAAAAGGTGTCAGATATAGGGTACATTTTCTTAAAAATAGGAGAAGGGGAGAACGGGATACTCTGTCTTTCCCATTCCCTAGAAATAATTTCCGAAATTCTCTTAGGAACTGGAAAAACGTCAGAATAAGAAAGAACTTCCAAATACCTGTCCATCTTACATAATTTCTCTGGAGGAACCACAATAAGAGTCACAGTCGTCCAGTCATCAAAACCTCTCGCAGCAACAGGCAAAGGTGTTAAAGCTTAAATCTGAAGGACATCACGCCCGACTCTGTCTGAGGTAAAGCACTGAGTCAGACAGTTCCCCTTCAGACAGAGCCTCCCTACCCCCCCCCCCCCTTCAGAGCCCTGGAAGGGGACATCGGAGATCGCCATCAAAGAATAAGAAGTCGCATAGACCACCTGGGTCTCCTTTCTGCCCTGTAACTCTGGCAACTTAGATAAAACCTCTGTAAGAGTGGATGACATAACTGCAGCCATATCCTGCAAAGTAAATGACGCAGACGCCGTTGAACATGTCGTCGCCTGCGCGGGCATTAAAGGCTGAGACGCTTGGGGAGAAAGATTTGGCATATCCTGAGTCTCATCAGTTTGAGGACTTTCATTAGGCACTGTAATGCCCTATTAATACATAAGGGACAAAGTGTAACAGGGGTTTCCACAATGGCATCTAAACACAAGGCATGTGCTTCTTTCAAGGTCATCCATGTTAACAGAATGAACAAGGCAAACTTGGACGAATCACAGATCATGTAGTTATTAATAGCAATATAGTACTGTGTCTGCAGTTTATGTGACAGGTTAATACAATGAGAGAAGACCATCTACGTCTTGTGATTATAGACGTTATAACAAGTGCACTGGCCAGAAAAAAAAAAAAAAAAAAAAAAAAACTAACAGTGACCTCATCGCAGCTCTGCTGCGGCTCCTACCTGTCCCCACGTGGATCGGCACTGACCCTCACGTGCGGCGCACTTAAGATTGCTTGTTAGGTGCAGTGTTAATTTCGTCGACTAAAATGACTATAAAACTAAAGAAATTCTGATGACTAAAATACGACTAAAACTAAATCAAAATGACATTTTAGTCAAAAGACTATGACTAAAACTAAATCAAAATGACATTTTAGTCAAAAGACTATGACTAAAACTAAATCAAAATGACATTTTAGTCAAAAGACTATGACTAAAACTAAATCAAAATTTGCTGACAAAAACATTTTATGCAAGTTGTTATAATCAATCCATATCTAATTACTGCTCTTTTGTAAAATTTACGAAACTTAATTTTATTAAATTTTAAGATAAATAAAGACATGTTATATACCACAACAGTTAAATCTGTTAAATCTGTATTGCATGTTCAAACCTTAATACCATAAATAAAAACAGGTTAATAAACCTTTACTCCAGGAGTATATAATGAGTTTGGAAGTATTTGAGCAGTGCTAATATCGTTGCCGAAATTGTTTCGAATATGTGAACAATCAATTGATTCTTCCTATAGAAATAAGCATAACCCACAAGTATGGGTTTAAGTTATGCTGTGCCTGTGCTATCTGCAGAAACTTTTTGTTGTGTTGAGTTACTTGATACTTGTTTTCATTATTAACAGAGAACTGTTAAAGGTTTTATATTGGGTAATATGTTCAATTTAGCCAATACAGTTTTTTTTTATATTTTAAAGTTGCACTTCTGTTTTTTTATGAAACTTGGTTTTATTTAATTGTAAGTTTAATAAAGATGTTACATATCACAACGGCTAAATCTGTGTCTATATTGCATGTTTAAACTTTAATACCATAAATATTAACAGGTATTATGTTTACTCCTGGAGTATGTAATCAGTTTGCAAATGATAGAGAAATGCTTAAATGACACATTACACTTTAACTAAACCCCTTAGATTTTAGTTGACTAAAATCTACTGGGATTTAGTCGACTAAAATCTACTGAAAATTTAGTCGACTAAAACTAGACTAAAACTAAAACAATTCAGATGACTAAAATACGACTAAAACGGCATTTTAGTCAAAAGACTAAAACTAAGACTAAATTGAAATTTGCCGTCAAAATTAACACTGGTTAGGTGTAATAATAAGCAAACTTAGTGACCGTGAAGGAACCGCTATTTCCGGAGCCCCAACAGAGGATGTACTGCGCAGAAAGTGCACAAATATCAAGCCCCACCTTCGTGGGCGTAAACATAACCCTGCAGTTCCGTTGTAATCACCACGGAGAACCGCCATTCAAAGACTACACTCAAAACACAATCCCCAGCGTCGTCCATCTCTTATGCGATAATCACCACAATAGTAACAGAGATTTGCCCCAGATGATTAAATACATCGTATACATGGTATAACACTACACATCCCCAGCGCCTCTAGCACATCGTATCCTCACTAGAAGGTCTGTAGGAGCTAAATAATGTTGGTTCTCCTCTGATAAGCCCAAAGAGAATCTGCATATTAACAAAGGGTAACTATAGGGTACATTTTCCTTAGTCATATAAACCCCAGATAGAGAGAAAAGGTAGAGTACAGTCAGATCTGAGATAAGCTGCAGAGCCCCAGAATAAGAGAACGCACTTACCTCTATGCTGAGGAACAGCATAATAACTCATGTGTCAAGAGGTCCACTCTTTCTACCGAGGTCCTGTCCAGGAGGCGATATCCCATAAGGATAAAATCCGTGGACTCGTCATATCTTGTAAAAGAAATGTCGGTTTTAACCAACGCAAGCAATTATAAAGTGTACTGCCAATGTGCCCCTCAAACAAACACACTCCCCTGTCCTGTCATTAGCTTAACCACAGTTAACGTTAGAACACTTGGGGAATAACTCCGCAATCTCCCAGCGTCAAGCCCACAAACATATTATGCCCACCGGGTTAATTACATATTAGAGCACTGAAAACACAGCTGACTTCACCTAATAAAGAGGGGAAACCCATGCACACCACTCATTAACTCTGTGCAAACGGATTACCCCTTCCCGGTATAGGGAATAAATGCCAGTCTGTTCTGAGATACCTCAGTCTCCCCAGAAGCAAATTACTGCACATACCTTAATGCTGAGCGCAGCATGACGTGGTCCCATACAATGAAGATGCTCTTTTCACCACCTTCAGACGATCTGTGGGAACAAACAGGGTCTTAGATAATATTTTCTAAGACCATCATCAGGGCAGCAAATGGTATGGGAGTCACAGAACTAAGATCTCCCTGGTCCCTTGCTGAAAAGCCTGTAGCTCTACCCTGAGAAAAATAGTACTCACTGGTACCTTTTAAAATAAACTCTTGATTGAAGAATCTATTCCAACACCTCACTTTACCTCTTCTACTATACTGCAGTATTCAGAGGACAGTAAACTTTTTAACAATGTTATCACTCCCAAGCCCTTTAAAACAAAAGCACAAATACAAGGATATGCAAATGTTTTTATTATCTTTTAAGTACAAAATTTTTTTTTATTTATCATGAATGACTACCAGTGTATAGGAGATAAAAAGTAACAAGGTCCATATGATGCATCTCCAAGAGCCAACACCGGAACAGCTATGTCAGAAGTTAGATACAAAATAAGTCAGATCTGTGCCATTTACAGATCTGTGTCACTAACAGAGAAAACAACTCAGTTCGATTTTTAGGAAATAAGCAGCATAACAGCCAGGTGCCATCTTCAGCCTTAAGCACAGATCAATTAAGATTCACCAAATTTCCAGGAGCCACAAATGACTTTGTCTAGTTTTAGGAGGGGGCGGTGTGAAATGGAAAAACCGGTGTCCCCAACTCCAAGAGGCTTCCACTGTGCAAGGGTTATCCTTTGTCCATAATCACAATCCTCGCTGAACATTAAACGCTCACTTAATGCGATACAAAACTTTGCGTTGCAGACGATGCTGGATCTCTCCACGTCTCATCATCAGGTGCAGTACCTTGTGTATAGCATGCTCAGGATATTTCTGTAGCAAAAAGCAGAAAGTGTGTAAAAAAAAAAAAAACAAAAACTCCATTCACTGGTCTTGTTAATAGCAATATATGACTACACCAAACACAACTTGTGTATCAATAATGTAACAAATCAAAAGTGAACAAGTGAATATGTGATAAACGTTAAAGGAACAGGAAATCCCAACATTTTCTCATGATTTTGATAGAACGTATTATTTTAAACAACTTTCCAATTTATTTTATTATCAGTTGCTTTATTCTCTTGTTACCTTTTGCTGAAGGAACAGCATTGCACTACTGGCAACTAGAACACATCTAGTCAGCCAATCACAAGAGATGCAGGCACCAATTACAAGCTTGCTCCCACTAGTGTAGCATGTGTGCACACTCTCTTTCAACAAAGGATACCAAAAAAACAAAGCACATTTGAAAATAGAAGTGAATTTAAAAGTGTTTTAAAATCACGTTCTATTGGAATCATCCAACTTTAAATTTTACTTTCCTATCCCTTTAAGGAAAAAAAAAAAAAAAAAAAAAAAAAAAAGGGAAATTTATTCTTACCTGATAAAATTTGTTTCTTTTACGATATGAGGAGTCCACGGATTTTATTTATGGGATATCGCCTCCTGGTCAGCAGGAGGCGGCAAAGAGCACCACAGCAGAGCTGTATTTATAGCTCCTCCCTTCCCTCCCACTCCAGTCATTCGACCGAAGTTAGGAAGAGAAAGGAAAAGCCAAGGTGCAGAGGTGACTGAAGTTCAACAAAAATAAAGACCTGTCTTAGAAAAAACAGGGTGGGCCGTGGACTCATCGTATCATTAAAGAAACAAATTTATCTGGTAAGAATAAACTTCCATTTTCTTTTACAAGATACGATGAGTCCAAGGATTTCATCCTTACTTGTGGGATACAATACCAAAGCTATAGTAAACTGATGAAAAGGGAATGACAAGACAGAACTAAACGGAAGGCACCACTGCTTGAAGAACTTTCCTCCCAAAAACAGCCTCAGACGAGGCAAAAGTATCAAATTTGGAAAATGTGTGAATAGACGACCAAGTTGCAGGTTTGCAAATCTGTTCAACAGAAGCATTTTTGAATGCCCATGAGGAAGCCACAGCCCTAGTAGAATGAGCCGTAATTCATTCAGGAGGCTGCTGTCCAGCAGTCTCATATGCAACACGGATGATACTCTTCAGCCAAAAAGAAAGAGGTAGCCGTAGCTTTCTGACTCCTACGCTTCCCAGAAAACACAATGAACAGGGAAGATGATTGACGAAAATCCTTAGTGGCCTGTAAGTAAAACTTCAAAGCACGGATCACATCCAAATTATGTAACAGTCGCTCCTTCTTAGAAGGATTAGGACACAAAGGAGGAACAATTTCCTGATTAATATTCTTATCAGAAACAAACTTAGGCCGGAAACCAGGTTTGGTACGTAACACCACCTTATCTGAATGAAAAATAAGATAAGGAGAATCACATTGTAATGCTGAAAGCTCAGATACTCTGCAAGCAGAAGAAATAGCAACCAAAAGTAAAACTTTCCAAGATAATAACTTTATATCTATGGAATGCATAGGTTCAAACAGAACCCCTTGAAGAACTAAATTCAAACTCCGAGGAGTTATTGGTCTAAACACAGGCCTGATTCTAGTCAGAGCCTGACAAATAGATTGAACATCTGCCAGACGCTTGTGTAACTAAATAGACAAAGCTGAAATCTGTCCCTTTAAGGAACTTGCTGACAACCCTTTCTCCAATCCGTCTTGGAGAAAAGACAAAATCCTGGGAATCCAAACCTTACTCCATGAGTATCCCTTGGATTCACACCAATAAAGATATTTACGCCATATCTTATGGTAAATCCTTCTAGTAACAGGCTTACGTGCCTGAATCAAGGTATCAATGACCACATCAGAAAACCCTTGCTTAGATAAAATTAAGCGTTCAAGCAGTTAGCTGCAGAGAAACTAGATTCGGGTGATGGAAGGGTCCCTGAATGAGAAGGTCCTGCCTCAATGGAAGATTCCACTTGTTCCTCCCAGATGAATTTTGCCGAAGCCAACTGAGGCCAAGCCTGAAGCGCATTGAATATTGCTCGGAAGTAAAGACTCCGACCGAGTCCACACACCCTGAGCCTTCAGGGAATTCCAGACTGCGCCCCAACCTAGTAGACTGGCATCCGTTATCACTATCACCCATGAATGTCTGCAGTAGCCCTTGGCACAGATGATCTGGCGACAACCGCCAAAGAATAGTCTCTTGTCTCCTGATCCAGCTCTGAGAAGACAAATTTGCATAATCTCCATTCCACTGCCTGAGCATGCTCAGCTGTAGAGGTCTGAGATGAAAACGAGCAAACGGAATGATGTCCATTGCCGCCACCATCAATCCAATTACCTTTATGCACTGAGCCACTGAAGGTCGAGAATTGGACTGAAGGGTTTGGCATGTATTCAGAATCTTTAAACTTCCTGACCTCCGTCAAGAAGATTTTCACGGATACGGAATCTATTAAGAGTTCCCAGAAAAGGAACCCTTGTCTGTGGAATTGGTGAACTCTTTTCTAGATTCACCTTCTACCCGTGAGTCCTTAGCAAGGACAGAACTATGTCGGTATGAGACTTTTTTAGATGATAAAACGACGCTTGGATTAGAACATCGTCCAGATAAGGCGCCACTGCAATGCCCCGTGGTCTGAGAACCGCCAGCAGAGACCCTAGAACCTTTGTGAAGATCATTGGTGCCGTGGCCAACCCGAAGGGCAGACCCACGAACTGAAAATGTTTGTCCAGAAAGGCAATTCTTAGGAACTGGTGATGATCTTTGTGGATAGGAATGTGAAGGTATGCATCCTTTAAATCCACGGTAGTCATATTGACCCTCCTGGATCAATGGAGGAATTGTCCGAATAGTCTCCATCTTGAAGGATGGGACTCTGAGGAACTTGTTTAGACTCTTGAGATCTAAAATGGGTCTGAGCGTTCCCTCTTTTTTGGGAACCACAAAAAGATTTGAGTAAAACCCCTGCCTCTGTATTGGAACAGGACAAATTACTCCCATAGTGGAGAGGTCTTTTACACAATGTAAAAACGCCTCTCTTTTTATCTGGTCTACAGACAATCGTGAAAGGAGAAACCTTCCCCTTGGGAGGGAATTTTAACTCTAGTAGATACCCCTGAGACACGATTTCTAGTGTCCAGGGATCCTGAACGTCTCTTATCCAAGCCTGGACAAAGAAAGTCTGCCCCCTACTAGAGCCGGTCCCGGATCGGGGGCCACCCCTTCATGCTGTCTTGGGAGCAGCAGCGGGCTTCTTGGGTTTTTTACCCTTGTTCCAAGCCTGGTTGGGTCTCCAGACAGACTTGGCTTGTGCAAAGTTCCCTTCCTGTTTAGTGGAAGAGGGAACTCCCTTGAAGTTTCAAAAGAACGAAAATTACTGTCTGCCCCTCTGCTTAGAAGTCTTATCCTGAGGTAGGAGATGACCCTTACGTCCTGTAATGTCAGAAATGATCTCTCAAGTCAGGCCCGAATAGGATCTTACCTTTGAAAGGAATAGCCAAAAGATTGGATTTAGAGGACACATCCGCAGACCAAGATTTTAACCATAAGGCTCTGCGTGCTAAAATGGAAAACCTGCATTCTTAGTCGCCAATTTTGCAATCTGGAAAGCGGCATCCGGCTTAAGGGCCTTAATTCTATCCATTATTTACTCTAAAGAAATCAGTCTTAAGAGACTCTAAGGCATCAAACCAAAATGCGGCCGCAGTTGTAACAGGGACAATGCAGGCCGTCAGTTGTAATAGAAACACCCTTGATGAATAAACAGCTTTTTCAGAAGACCCTCCAACTTTTTGTCCATAGGGTCTTTGAAAGCACAACTGTCCTCAATAGGGATAGTCGTACGCTTAGCCAGGGTAGCTATAGCTCCCTCCACCTTGGGGACCGTTTGCCAAGAATTCCTAACGGTGTCAGCTATAGGCTACATTTTCTTAAAGGCAGGGGAAGGTGAAAACTGAATACCCGGTCTTTCCCATTCCTGTGTAATATTCGAAATTCTCTTAGGAACCGGAAAAACAGTAAGAAGGAACCTCCAAGTATTTGTCCATCTTACACAATTTCTCTGTTGGTACCACAATAATCCAGAGTCATCAAGACTTCCCGGAACAGACGGAGGTGTTCAAGCTTAAATCTGAAGAAGGACATCACATCCGAATCTGTCTGGGGTAATGCACTTCCTGAATCAGACAATTCCCCTTCAGATAGAGTCTCCCTAACTCCCACTTCAGAACCCTGGGAGTGTACATCGGAGATCGCCATCAAAGAGTCAGAAGTCACCTGTACCACCTGGTCTGCTCTTCTACTAAGTTTGCCTTGCAACACTGGCAACTTAGACAAAACGTCTGTAAGAGTAGATGACATAACTGCTGCCATATCCTGCAGAGTAAATTAGGTGGACACAGTTGATGGTGCCTGAGAAGGTGTTAAAGGCTGTGACGCTTGGGGAGAAAGTAGCGGCATACCCTGAGTCATCAAGCTGAGAAGCATCCTTAGAGCCATTTCCATTAAAGAAAATTTGTTTTTTAAACTGTAGAGCCCTCTCAGTACAGGAGGGACAAAATGTAAGAGGGGGGTCCACATTGGCAGCTAAGCACATAGAACAAGTCTGTTCCAGTAGGTCAGCCATGTTAAACAGAAAAACAAGGGCAATATTGGTCGTGTCAGATATACGAAACAAAAGAAAAAAAAAAAAAAAAAAAGTACTGTGTCTTTATATTTGATAAACTGTACTGTGCCTTTAAATTTTAAAACGACATGAATTTTTCTTTGCAAATGTGAAAAACAATATAAGCTTTCTACGATATAAAAGTTTTCTACTGCAAATGATAAGTAATATGCAGTTGCTATAGCCAGGTATATTTACATCGTTAGCAATTAAAGACCTTCTGACTAAAACTAACCCCAGTACCGAAGCACAGCTCCAACAAGATGCCCAAGAATCACTGCCTAAGTCCACTTGCGAGTAAGTCAAACCAAGTGGACCTAGGAAGCAACAGGAGCTCTGTAATACTCCTCCGTTTCAGAGACCGGAACAAGTGCGCAGCAAAGCGCGCAAAAGTAAGTAGAGAATAACCAACGCATCATGAAATTAATCAATGTCGGGAAAATCTGAGTCGTTTAACAGCCAATGTGTCCCACAAAACAAACTCTTGTTTAAAAAATAAAGGTATAAAGAACCCTTTTGACACAATCTTTCTCCTCAGAAGTGATACCGTGTCTGACCCCTTAGCAAAAAAACAGATCACATAAGTACACCAAACCACTTCATATTATCTAAATAGTATAATAAGAGAAACAGATAGGGGAATAAAACTTATTATGCAAGTTGTCCCACACAAAGAAGAGGACTCTTTACATCACCTCCTGCAGGTCTGTGGGGACAAATAAGGTCTTATGTGACATCTTATAAGACCATTAAGCAGGGCAGCACCAGCATGGGGAGTGAAGTGATAATGTAGAAAATTCCTCAGTTCCCATTGCTGAAACTGATGCTCCACCCTGAGAAAAATAGTACTCACTCCTGACCAGGAGGAGATATCCCATAAGGATGAAATCCGTGGACTCATCGTATCTTGAAAAAGAAAGATGAAGCCTGAGTTAAATGCAGCTTAGGCCATCACAGAAAGGGCAGCATCACAGTATGGGAGGCGCAGTGAGAATTATGTCCCGACAAGTTCCCATTGCTTTAAAGCCACCAAATGCTTCTCTTTTTACTGAAGAGACTGATCTGATCTAGGCTACACCCTAGCACAAAGTAGCACTCAGTGGCACCATGGTGCTCTTCGCCTCCTCCTGCTGACCAGGAGGCGATATCCCACAAGGATGAAATCCGTGGACTAATCGTATCTTGTAAAAGAAAGAAAGTGTATTATAACTGTGTTGGTTGTGCAAAAACATAATTTATGCTTACCTGATAAATTTATTTCTCTTGTGATGTATCGAGTCCACGGATTCATCCTTACTTGTGGGATATTCTCCTTCCCTACAGGAAGTGGCAGAGAGAGCACCCACAGCAGAGCTGCCTATATAGCTCCCCCCTCAGTCATTCGACCGAAGGCTAGGAAGAAAAAGGAGAAACTATAGGGTGCAGTGGTGACAAAGTTTAAAAATAAAAATATATATGCCTGTCTTAATAAACAGGGCGGGCCGTGGACTCGATACATCACAAGAGAAATAAATTTATCAGGTAAGCATAAAATATGTTCTCTCTTGTAAGATGTATCGAGTCCACGGATTCATCCTTACTTGTGGGACACCAATACCAAAGCTTTAGGACACGGATAAAGGGAGGGACAAGACAGGGACCTTAAAACGGAAGGCACCACTGCTTGTAGAACCTGTCTCCCAAAAATAGCCTCCAAAGAAGCAAAAGTATCAAATTTGGAAAAAGTATGAAGCGAAGACCAAGTCGCCGCATTACAAATCTGTTCAACAGAAGCCTCATTTTAAAAAGCCATGTGGAAGCCACAGCCTCTAGTAGAATGAGCAGTAATTCTTTCAGGAGGCTGCTGTCCAGCAGTCTCATAGGCCAAACTGATGATGCTTTTCAGCCAAAAGTAAAGAGGTAGCAGTAGCCTTCTGACCGCTCCGCTTACCAGAACAAACAATGAAGATGTTTGATGGAAATCTTTAGTTGCTTGTAAGTAGAACTTTAAAGCACTAACCACATCAAGATTGTGCAACAGATTCTTTGAAGAAGGATCAGGACACAGTGAAAGAACAACAATCTCTTGATAGATATTCTTATTAGAAACAACCTTAGGAAGAAACCCAGGTTTGGTACGCAAAACAACCTTATCTGCATGGAAAATAAAATAAGGGGAATCATACTGTAAAGCATATAGCTCAGAAACTCTTCGAGCCGAAGAGATAGCTACTAAAAAATCTTTCCAAGATAGAAGCTTAATATCCATGGAATGCATAGGTTCAAACGGAACCCCTTGAAGAACTTTAAGAACTAAATTTAGGCTCCATGGCGGAGCAACAGGTTTAAATACAGGCTGGATTCTGACCAAACCCTGACTAAACGCTTGAACGTCTGGGACATCTGCCAGGCGTTTGTGTAGAAGAATAGACAAAGCAGATATTTGTCCTTATAAGGAACTAGCTGATAATCCCTTCTCCAAACCTTCTTGGAGAAAAGACAATATTCTAGGAATCCTAATCTTACTCCACGAGTAACCTTTGGATTCACACCAATAAAGATATTTGCGCCAAATCTTATGACAGATCTGCCTGGAGACAGGCTTTCTAGCCTGAATCAGGATATCAATGACCGACTCAGAGAAACCACGCTTTGACAGAATCAGGCGTCCAATCTCCAAGCAGTCAGACGCAGAGATTTGGATGCGTGAACAGACCTTGGATTAGAAGGTCCCGCCTCATTGGCAGAGTCCATGGTAGAACCGAGGACATGTCCACTAGGTCTGCATACCAAGTCCTACGTGGCCACGCAGGTGCCATCAGACTCACCAAAGCGCTCTCCTGCTTTATTCTGGCAACCAGACGTAGAAGGAGAGGAAATACATAGGCCAGATTGAAGGACCAAGGCACTGCTAGAGCATCCATCAGTACCGCCTTGGGATCCCGGGACTTGGACCCATAACGAGGAAGTTTGGCATTCTGACGGGACACCATCAGATCCAACTCTGGTGTGCCCCATAGCTGAATCAGCTGGGCAAATACCTCCGGATGGAGTTCCCACTCCCACAGATAAAAAGTCCAACGACTTAGGAAATCCGCCTCCCAGTTCTCCTGGGATGTGGATTGCTGAGAGATGGCAAAAGTGATCCTCTGCCCATCGGATTATTTTGGTTACCTCCATCATCGCTAGAGAACTCCTTGATGATTGATATAAGCTAGTGTCGTGATGTTGTCCGACTGAAACCTGATTAATTTGGCCGCAGCAAGCTGAGGCCACACCTGAAGCGCATTGAATATCGCTCTCAGTTCTAGAATATTTAATCGGGAGGACAGTTTCCTCCCGAGACCATAAGCCCTGTGCTTTCAGGGAGTTCCAGACTGCACCCCAGCCTAGCAGGCTGGCATCTGTCGTTACAATGAGCTACTCTGGCCTGCGGAAACACATTCCCTGAGACAGGTGGTCCTGAGACAACCACCAGAGAAGAGAATCTCTGGTCTCCTGGTCCAGATGCAGTTGAGGAGACAAATCTGCATAATGCCCATTCCTACTGTTTGAGCATACATAGTTGCAGTGGTCTGAGGTGTAGGCGGGCAAAAGGAACTATGTCCATTGCCGCTACCATGAGTCCGATTACCTCCATATACTGAGCCACAGATGGCCGAGGAATGGAATGAAGAGCTCGGCAAGTGGTTAAGAGTTTTGATTTTCTGACCTCCGTCAGAAATATTTTCATTTCTACCGAGTCTATCAGAGTCCCTAGGAAGGAAACTCTTATAAGGAGGGAAGAGAGAACTCTTATGTTCACCGTCCACCCGTGAGATCTCAGAAAAGCCAACACAATGTCCGTGTGAGACTTTGATAGCTGGAAAGTTGACGCCTGAATTAAGATGTCGTCTAGATAAGGCGCCACTGCTATGCCCTGTGGTCGTAGAACCGCCAGAAGGGACCCTTGTGAAAATTCTGTGAATAGGGATGTGTAGATACACATCCTTTAAGTCCACGGTGGTCATATATTGACCCTCCTGGATCAGAGGTAGAATAGACCGAATAGTCTCCATCTTTAATGATGGAACTATGAGGAACTTGTTTAGAATTTTGAGATCCAAGATTGATCTGAAAGTTCCCTCTTTTTTGGAAACCACAAACAGGTTTGAGTAAAATCCTAGCCCCTGTTCCTCTTTTGGGACTGGGCGGATCACCCCCATGGTATGTAGGTCTTCTACACAGCGTAAGAACGCCTCTCTCTTTGTCTGGTTTACAGACAATCGAGAAATGTGAAAAGTCCCCCTTGGAAGAGAGCCTTTGAATTCAAGAAAATATCCCTGGGACACAATTTCTAAAGCCCAGGGATCGTGAACATCTCTTGCCCAAGCCAGAGCGAAGAGAGTCTGCCCCCTACTAGATCCGGTCCTGGATCGGGGGCTACCCCTTCATGCCGTCTTAGAGGCAGCTGCAGGCTTCTTGGCCTGTTTACCCTTGTTCCAAGCCTGGTTAGGTCTCCAGACTGACTTGGATTGGGCAAAATTCCCCTCGTTTTGCAGCAGGGGAAGCTGAAGCGGGACCACTCTTGAAATTCCGTAAGGAACGAAAATTAATTTGTTTGGTCCTCATCTTATTTAATCTATCCTGACGGAGGGCATGACCTTTCCCTCCAGTGATGTCTGAAATAATCTTTCAGTTCAGGCCCGAATAGGGTCTTTCCTTTGAAAGGGATGTTCAAAAGTTTAGTTTTAGATGACACATCAGCAAACCAGGATTTAAACCATAATGCCCTGCGGGCTAAAATGGCAAAACCTGAATTCTTTGCCGCAAATTTAGCCAGTTGAAAAGCGGCATCTGTAATAAAAGAATTAGCCAATTTAAGAGCCTTAATGCTGACCAAAATTTCTTCTAATGGAGTCTCCATCTGAAGAGCCTTTTCTAGAGCCTCAAACCAGAAAGCAGCTGCAGTAGTTGCAGGAACAATGCACGCAATAGGTTGAAGAAGAAAACCTTGAAGAAAAATTTTCTTCAGGAGACCCTCTAATTTTTTATCTATAAAATCTTTGAAAGCACAACTGACTTCAATAGGTATAGTTGTATGCTTAGAGTAGAAATAGCTACCTCCACCTTAAGAACTGTCTGCCACGAGTCCCTCATGGTGTCAGATATGGGAAACATTTTCTTAAAAACAGGAGGGGGAATGAACGGAATACCTGGTCTATCCCACTCCTTAGCAATAATATTCACAATCCTCTTAGGGACTGGAAAAAAACAGTGTAAACAGGAACCTCTAAGTATTTATCCATTTTACACAATTTCTCTGGGACCACTATAGGGTCACAATTATCTAGAGTCGCTAATACCTCCCTGAGCAATAAGCGGAGGTGTTCAAGCTTAAATTTAAAGGCCGTCAAATCAGAATCTGTCTGAGGAAGCGTCTTTCCTGAATCAGAAATTTCTCCCTCAGATAACAAATCCCTCACCCCTACCTCAGAGCATTCTGAGGGCATATCAGATACGGCTACTAAAGCGTCAGACTGTTCAGCATTTTTCCTTAACCCAGAGCTGTCCTGCTTTCCTTCTAAACCAGGCAGTTAGGATAAAACCTCTGTGAGGGTTGTATTCATAACTGTGGCCATGTCTTGTAAAATAAATGAATTTGACGCACTAGAGGTACTTGGCGTCACTTGTGCGGGCGTTACAGGTTGTGACACTTGGGGAGAGCTAGATGGCGAACCCTCATTTACTTCTGACTGAGAATCATCTATTGCTCTATTTTTAAGTGCTAATATATGTTCTTTATAGTTTAGACATATCAGTACAATTGGGACACATTCTAAGAGGGAGTACCACAATGGCTTCCAAACATATTGAACAAGGATTTTCCTTGGTGTCAGACATGTTAAACAGGCTAGTAATGTAACAAGCTAGCTTGGAAAACACTGTAATCAAAGTAAATAACACTTAGAAATAAAACGGTACTGTGCCTTCGAGAAAAAAAGCTGCACAAATTCTGCAAAACAGTAAAAAAGCAGTAAACATAACATTTTTTACAGTACTATATAGCCTTAGTAACTTTGCACAGCTATGCAAATAAACAATTAACCCCTTAATGGCAAAACCATATTAAAAAAAAACATCAAAACCGGTAAAAAAGACTTTCAGCACCTTGCCACAGCTTTGCTGTGGCGCCTACCTGCCCTTCAGAACAATTTGTGGGGGAAAAAACCTTTTACAGTCCTCAAACACGGCAGGAACCTCTGGAGAAGCAGTTAAAAGTCTCATAGGAAAAGAAACTGCGCAACCGAGGCGTGAAAATAGGCCCCTACCACCTCACTCTATGTTTGAGGCCTAACAGAAAAACACGAGTGTCTCTAAATTAACCATGTGGGTTAAAAAAACTCTAAAACAAGCCATAATGACCCCTTTAGTCCCTTCAAAAATATGTTATAATTGCATCACTTACTGAATAAACAAAAACGTTTTTACCAAACAGTGTCACCAGTAACTAATGAGCCCTTCATGCAAGCTGAAATTCCTATCCAAGTGTCTGAATACAGCTTACCCTTTCCCCATGGGGATATTGCCAGCCTTTTCTAGAATAAACAGTCTGTCTAGAAAAAAATAGACTGAATACCTTAATGCAGTTTAGTCTGCAAACTGTTCCCCCAACTGAAGTTTTCCTGTACTCTTCAGCCCTTGTGAGAACAGCAGTGGATCTTAGTTACAAAAATGCTAAGATCATCATCCTCCTTGCAGAAACTTCATCCCTTTTCTGCCAGAGAGTAAATAGTACACACCGGTACGATTTAAAATAAACTTTTGCTTGAAAAAATAAAAACCTAACATTTTTGTCACACACTCCTCTTTGCCCTTCCTAGCAGTTAAGCAGGCAGAGACTGACTGTGGGGGGGAAGCTATATAGGTAGCTCTGCTGTTTGTGCTCTCTCTGCCACTTCCTGTAGAGAAGGAGAATATCCCACAAGGATGAATCCGTGGACTCTATACATCTTACAAGAGAAACTGGGGAATGGGTAATAAAGGGATTATCTATATTTTTAAACAAAAATTCTGATGGTGACTGTCCCTTTACTATTAACAGAATTGCACTTTTTCTTTTGTCTCCTTGAGGTGCTGCCTGAATCTAAGGAAGATACTGTATCACATTGTATTCACCACATTGTTTTTTATTCTTCATTTAACATTTATCACATATTTACTTAAACACACAACTCGCCCTTACAGGCAAGGCTTCACAACAATGTTCTAAATGTCTGAGGGATCTCATAGTCTAACAATGTTACATTTATAGCTCTGCAGAATCTATTGGCACTCTACAAATAATAGTAACAATAATACGCTCTGTAGATACATGTGCACCTACAGCTTCCTACAGTTTTCTTTGAAGGTTAACTAACTGAATTGGGGGCCACACGCTCGAAGAATTAACATCCTCTTGCCAGGGCCACCAGCAATCACAAAACCTGATAGAAAACTCATCACACTCACCTGTTTTATAAAGTCCTGGATAATACTGTGTTCAGAAACCTGGGAACCAATAGCAAACCTCCTCTTCATCTGCTTTTCAATACGTGAAAGCATCTCATGATCTTCCTGTGTAGTGAATCCTTCAACACCTGCAAGAATAAGTCAGTGTACAATGAACATTCATATGTATGCATTGGATACTTGTAAAACGTGGCTAATTACCCGTAAGGGTCTCAAGGCGCTGCTCATTTTATGGACCTTGGAAGGATGAAAGGCTGAGTGGACCTCGCCGGGGATCGAACCTGCAACCCTTGGGTTGCTACAGAGCTCAGCCACAGTGCATTAGCATGCTGAGCTATCTGTCCAGCTTTGTGGGACTCACAACACAGCTCGCACATTTTATAAAGCTTCAGCTAACATTTAGAATTGAGGAGACCTGGTAAAGTGTTGAACATTTCTCTCAGTGCAGTACCAGACTTTAGTTTCCTCTCACTGAACAGCTGCCCCATCACATAGCCCATTTCGCTAAGGGGCCACAATACTTCAGAAAACCAGAGTGAATCCTTACCAGAGAGGCTTCCAGACATGGCAGCATCCAACGTAGACACCTGGAATAACCGCAGTGCCTCATCTACATCTGTGTCTGTGGCAAACGGCTGCAGCTTCATCTTACTGAGCGACTCAGAGATACGGACAATGGCTTCCAGTTGCCTACAGCATCAGAGCCACAAATATGTCAGACTTTAGCCCCTTTATAACCCTAGCCCTTTCTAAACTGATATTTCCAGGATGTACCACACACCTGACTGTAATAGGGATGCTGGATCTCTTCTCGCTTTCTCTCTCGTGCTCCCGAGCTCCACTGCGCATTAGAATATACCTGTTCTTTAACTTCTCTGCTGCTTCTGCTGAGAGTCGTGGACCACACTTCCTGTTAGGACGAGACAATTTTAATAAGTCCAAGCTCTCTGTATAAGTTAGCACCTGTTCATTTAACACTAAGTTCTCAATAACCTATAAAGCCCACACCAGTTGTGACCAGCACTAACATTATATGCCCACTTACACTCTGCAATACGCAATATATTTCTTCAGTGTGTTCAGCTCAACCTCGCCCTCCACTGCTTGGGTCTGTGTACGAGCACTCAAATGCACATTCATCACATGCTTGGCAAGAGTCTGCAGAAAGACAGAAGTCACAATGTACCCATCTCCCCCATTCCATAAATACTGCAGTGTGAGAAGAGATGCAAGCTGGGAAGAAACTGTAGGAAGGCCAATCACAAAATGCATATACGTAAATACTGTGCACTTCTACACATGCTCAGTAGGAGCGTATATAGAAAGAATGATCAAGTTTTAATAATGAAAGTATTTTTTATATTTTATCAGTCATAAAACTTTAATTTTGACTTTACTGACCCTTTAACTGAAAGGGGTTTCTCAGAGCTGAAAATGCACCTGCCAACTTCTCAAGCCTAACTCTGCTACATATGTCCCTAATTGGCTTCATCAGTATAAAGTGCATTGTTTTGCAACCAACATAATGACTGTGGCTAACCTTGCCTGCTGACAAGTCTGAATTGGCTCTGACAAATAAAGCAAACTAGTTGGTGGAGTACAATAGTAGGATGTTAAATGGTTTTAAAACTGTTTAGATTTGCTGCTATTCTCTAGTAACAGAAATGTTTTGAAATGACAAGGTATTTACTGTTCCTTCAAGTCTGACAAATGTTCTGACGAGATCTAAGTGACCTACAGTGGTGAAAGGAGCATTCATCGTACTTGAAACCACTCTGCAGATAATGGTACCCCATATAAAATTATCAGAAGTCTGCTGCTTACCATGTCCCTTTGCTCGTTGTGCTCATCCTTCACAATGAAGATCATATCAAATCTGGAGAGGATGGTGGGCATGAAGTCTATGTTCTCTTCCCCTTTTGTGTCATCCCAGCGACCGTAAACAGAGTTAGCTGCAGCCAGCACAGAACACCGAGAGTTCAGGGTGGTTGTAATGCCTGCTTTGGCAATAGAGATTGTCTGTTGCTCCATCGCCTCATGGATGGCAACTCTGTCATCTTCTCGCATCTGAAGCCAGAAATTAGGATTTAAAAAAAACACGAAAAAAAAAAAAAAAAACTGAAATGCCACACATAAAACGGCAATTATTCTGTACAACTCACATTTGTGCACTCGTTCATCTCAGGAAATTACTACAGTTCAATGTTAATACAAAAAACAGGTGCTGCACATAAATGCTATGTACGTGGATTTCTGATGCGTAGAGGACGACAGGAGCTTACACTGTGTGGTTTAGAACCTCCTTATGTCCGATATCTGGGTAGTTCTATAGTGTGCAAAGCTCCAGAGTATTTAGCAAAGCAGATAAAACCGCATATTCAAGTTTATTCATTTAGTGGCCAGTGAACTGTAACAGTACTTATGGTGTGTGAATAGCAGCTGCACGCTCACAGTATTATACTGTTGCTAATCAGAGCTCAGTGTATTATACCGTTGCTAATCAGAACGCACGCTCACAGTATTATGCCGTTGCTAATCAGAACAATCACATAGTATTATGCCATCGTTATTAGAACATGCGCTCACAGTATTATACCGTTACCAATCAGAACTCAGATCAGTAGAAACACATACTGTGCTACTGATGCATAACAGCACGTGTACTTGTGGTAAAATGCATTACCTTATCAAACTCATCAATGCACACAACACCTCCATCTGCTAGCACCATGGCTCCTCCTTCCATGATAAAGTTACGGGACACAGGATCACGCATTACAGAGGCTGTCAGACCAGCTGCACTGCTGCCTTTTCCAGAGGTGTAAACCTGCAGGACACACATAGTCAAAGAATAAATATTAATTCATGTGAATTTGATTTCAAGGCCATATTCAAAGATCTGAGAATAAGTTTTCTCAAAGCCAGTAATGTATTGGGGGGGGGGGGGGGGGGAAGGGGGCAGATGGGGATCAGACCAAAAATGCCAGCTTCTAGATTGACAATGCCACCAATCTAGCAACTAATATACAAAGACATGCGAGACCACAACACTCAGTCTATAGTCATGTGGATAGCTGTACTTGATTACCCAGATGTAAATCAGCTAATTATACAAATATTGCAATTACCCCAATTGGAGAACACCTCTCCACAAACTTCAGCAGCTGAGACTTAGCTGTTCCAGGGTCTCCCAGCATCAGAAGATTGATATCTCCTCTCCGTGTCAATCCGTCTGGGAGTCTGGGGAGAAACCAAAAACATGCAGCAATACTCAACATAAGCTATAACAGGTTCCTATCACTGTTGTGAATCATTGTGTTACTTAGTGGTATAAATGAGCAATACATAACAGGTTAACGAAGCAGCAGTGCAGTAACCACTAGTCATCAGTAGGTTTGAGTGACGATAAGCCCAGTCAATTTAAGCAAACTGCAACAAACTCAATGCTCACCTCTTGCGAGAACCCCCAAAGAGCAGGCACGCAATAGCCTTCTTGATATCACTACTGCCATAGATGGAGGGAGCTATACTTTTAGAAATGGTCTCGTAGATGTCTGGTTTGGATGCCAAACGCCTGAACTCCTCTTCCTCCTGTGGTGTCACGGCACCTGCAGCACTTCTTCCTGAACAGGGTGACGATAACACAATGGTCTGAGCATCACTGTTAGCCAAGGGGAAGGGGGAAATATAACTACACTGATCACTCACCTGTGCCTTCAGTATCCACCAGGATCCCTACTACCCTAATGTAGGAGCTCCGGATCCCCACACCCACTCGATCGCGGCCCTTTGTTGATGTTTTGCCACTCTTTCTGATGGAGTAGATCCCCATGATGGTGACTCTGTTCCCAGGAACCACTTTGTCACACAGGTATCTGTAAAACATTTGATAATTGTAAAATGTTATCCCCTTTAAAGTGTGCTCCCAATAATAATAATACTTGCTGGAGTGTGTTAGGAAAGCTGCACAGAATTAACTGCACATTCAGGTTTATTCTAGCTACTTCAGTATTGTTCATTGTGTATAGAAATAAATTAAGGAGGCCTTAGAGCAGAGATATGAATTACATCTGATCTCCCTGCAGACTCAGCCTATTTAAAATGGACAGATTATTGCAAACAGGTTGAAGTTTTAAAGGGACAGTCTACAAAAATAAAAAAAAATATAATCCCTTTATTATCTATTCCCCAGTTTTGCATAACAGTTATATTAATACCAGGGGCGTATTTAGGTTTTGTGCTGCCCTAGGCACTCAAAATTCTGCTGCCCCCCCCATCCCCCCCCCAGTTTTAAGGCATTTATTTTAGACATAGTTTTTTTGGGGTCAGGGTGTAAAAAAAAAAAAAAAAAAAAAAATGTCTTTTTAAGTAGATATTCACCAGGGCTTGCATTCACTCTGGTCACACACATATATATATATATATATATATATATATATATATATATATATATATATATATATATATATATATATATATATATATATATATATATATATATATATATATATATATATATATATATATATATATATATATATATATATATATATATATATATATATACGTACATATACATACATATACACACACATAAATATATATATATATACACACACATATAAATATATATATATATATATATAATGTGTGTGTACATGTCTCTCATATATATATATATATATATATATATATATATATTACTAAGTCCCATCACACACATATACATATATATACAGTGAGTCATATATATATATATATATATATATATATATATATATATATATATATATGACACCTTTGAAAGAGTGGGGGAAGGGGAGCAGACATGGGGCTGGGACTTAGTAGTGTATATATATATATATATATATATATATATATATATATATATATATATATATATATATATATATATATATATATATATATATATATATATATATATATATATATATATATATATATATATATATATATATATATATATATATATATATATATATATATATATATATATATATATATATATATATATATATACTACTAAGTCCTAGACCCATGTCTGCTCCCCTTCCCCCACTCTTTCAAAAGTGTCAGAAATAGCACTGAGTAAAAGCTTGCTGGAGACACAGCTTTCTTTACTGACAATGCAGCAAAAAAAGAGACAGCATTTTTTCAGTTAATAAACATACCCCCCTTGTCGGCTGTTTTCTCCATACTGACAGCCCAACCCCCGCTGCTGCCTTCACTGAGCCACTCACCACTATGTTCCGTCACCGTGCAAGAGCAGACATTCTCCAGCTGTCATCCCTGCACTTCTCCACTCCACAGCAGCCTGATTTTACCCCAGGAGTGTCGGACACATGTTTAGGAACAACTCTCTCCAGTCTCTGGCTCTCCGTGTACAGCTAATTTTAGTGCTCACATACCGGCATTTCAAAAGCAGTTATTTTTGCTTCTTAATGTGGCTGGGCAGTGGGCAGTATATTAGGCATGCATTGCAAACTGAGCTTATTAAAAAGGCAGTATTTTTTCTTTTCTTTTCATTTTAGAGCATGGCAAAATTTACTGAACCTTATTTCCCCCCTGCCTTTTCAATAAGCTCCGTTTGCAATGCATGCCTAATATACTGTCCCACTGCCCAGCCACATTAAGAAGTAAACAAAGCTGCTTTTAAAATGAGCGGGTCAGGTCTGCGTATTTAAATAGATCAAGAGTTGCTCAAAACTTGGTTCTTAACCTAATGCCGCCTCCTCTGCTATTTTATTGCCTAAAGGCTCGCTACACACAGTATACACAAGCACACACTGTGTAACTGTACAGGGCAGGCAATCAAATATCAGAGGAGTAGGACGGGCGGCATTAGATGAAGCCACGCCACACTTACTGTACAGTGTACACAGCTAGCCTTCTGACTCTGTCAGCGTGCGAATGCTTTAGGCTGCGCTGCCCTTCCCTACCTACCTGAGTTAAGCCGGTTCAGCCCACTCCAGTCCTCCGGCTCCTCTCCAGTCTCCACTGATCATCACATCCATGATCCAAAAGTTCTCGCGGCTTGCTAGACAGGAAGGCGGGCGTCAATTGACATGGCAAAAAGCCGGTCACGTGACAACCGCGCTGTCAAAATTTGAATTTTTTTTTCTTAACTCCTCAGCACATATTTAGTGCAACAGAGAAGTGCCGCCCCCCAAAATCTGCCGCCCTAGGCACGGGCCTCGTTGGCCTATGCATTAATACGCCCCTGATTAATACCGTTTTACCTCTGTGATAACCTAAAATCTAAGTCTCTGCAAACGGCCCCCTTATTTCAGTTCTTTTCACAGACTTGCATTTTAGCCAATCAGTGCTGACTCAAATAACTTCACGGGAGTGAGAACAATGTTATCTATATGACACATGAACTAGCAGTGTAACTGAAAACCTGTCAACATGCACTGAGATAAGAGGTGGCTTTAAAGGGCATATAAATTA